>NW_006284844.1:1869739-1884719 GCF_000327345.1 Myotis davidii
ACTTTTCCTCCATCTCTTTAAGAGGATCTTCAATTGTCTTCCTTCAACTACCGTTCTCACTGGGAAGTCTGGCAAGTCGTCTCTTGTCGGTGATCCATTTTCTCTTGAAAGCCAGGGCATTCTCTCGCAGTCGTGGCTGTTCTTCCGTTCCGTTCCCTGTGCCTGGTGTGGCTTTCTGAAATCCGTGTATCCCACCCCGCACACTGCTGCCTCCCCCCTCCGTCCATGGGCTTTCGGACACGCCCTCGGGTCTGGGTGGTGGTGGTGCTCCCTCGCTGCTGTAGCACGTGACCATGAACGTGGTGGCTACAGGCACGTTTCTCTGCAGGTTCTGGAGCCCAGGCTCCCGCATCCAGGTGTCGTCAGGGCTGCGCTCCTTCTGGGGGCCGCAGGGCTCTCCCAGCGCACGAAGGTCACCTTCGTTCCTTGGCTTGTGGCCCCTTCCTCGCCGCCACAGCCACATCGCCGCTTCTGTTCCCAGGATCACATCCAGCGTGCACTTGGGTAACCCAGGGTAACGGCCACACCTCAGACGCTTCGTTTAGTCACACCTGTGGGTGCTCTTTTGCTACGTGGGTCACAGGCTCGGGTCTGGGGATGAGGACACGGACATCTTTGGGGACCGTGACTCAGCCTTAGCATCAATGCTTCGAACAGCCTCTCCCCCCAAACCCCGCCTTTGTCTTGTCTACTTGGGTTTCCTCGATGTCTGCGACTCCTTTTGCTAATGCTTCTCTTTTATTCCGTATCTTTAACCCTAAGGTCAGCATCCAGACACTGCGAGGGCCCTCTTCCCTCCCGCTGCCCCAGGCTCAGGCGGTTTATTCTCCCTCCTCCTGCTGCTTAGGGGGTCCCTGCCCTCTTCTCTTGGGGACACACACAGGCTGCCAGCCGCCTGCTCCCCTCCTCCCTGTGGGCATTGAAAGGCCACAGTGACGAAGGCAGGGAGTGCAGAACCTCGGAGTGGGTCTGCATCTCCACAGGGTCCTCCCTCCTCCTGGCAGGGGCACAGGACACGCCTGGTCTGGGAGCGCCTGCTCACAGCTTTAGTGAAATATGTCCCGACGTCAGTGCCTGTGTTTCTTGCATCTTAAACTAGATTTTCCTGAATGAAAGATGGCTGGGCTAGAACCGTGTAAACGAGCACATGAAACAGAAACAGACTCAGAGACAGGGGATGGGCTGTGGGGCCAGAGGGAGGGGGCGGGAGCTGGCTGAGAAGGGGGAGGGACTGAGAGGGGCAGATGGCACTTACGGAGCAGCCGGGGTGGGAAGCACAGCACAGGGAGCCCTGTCAGTCACAGCGCAATGACTGTTCGGGGTCAGGTGGGTGCAGGGACGCGGGGGGGTGGGGGGGGAACAGGACACTTCATAAAGTGGAGGATGGTCGGGCCACGCGCTGCACACCTGAAGCTAATGAAAAACAACACCGGCTGTAACTGCAATTAAAAAAGATAACCGGGGAGTCATTTAAGTTTGGAAGGACGACTAAGAAGAAGCGTTAAAATCAGAGGCCCTGTTTCTCTCCTTCGCGCACCAACCGCATCCCGGGGAAGTTCATTTAAATGCTCCATGATGTGGGGGCCTCGTCCTCCTCATCCGGGGCTCACAATGCTGGGCTGGATTCCAGGCGCTCTGACCCCCAGGGACGTGGACTCCTCCACTTCTGTTCTACAGTTCAAGACTTGGTTCACTTTTAATAAACTTTAGTCATCTCTTTATTATATAAAAATGTATTTTGTGTGCAAAATAGAATACGCAGGGTAATGAGCAGCTCTACAATTCTCCCATCCACACTGTGGAGGGTTTCAAATGTTTCTATTCACATACTCACCGTCTATAAAAATTCTCCCAAGTATTTTAGGGACAGTATTTCTGGTCAGTGGATATAATCTGGGCACCCCTCTGAGTGGGCACACACTGTGAAGCTGTGTGAATTCGCTATGGACTGACTTACACGTGTCCCGTTGTCTCCTCTTCCCTCTTTGGCTACTGAAGCGTGAGTGGGGGAACCGTCCATGGAGGAGTTTTGATGGAGCTGATTCGGGCACGTGGTTGGTGTGGACTCTGGTCAAATTCTGGCTTCCTTCTGTGGAGAGCGGTGGGAAATGGACCTGTTTCAGAACTGCCCCGAGCCCTGTTCCTTCATGTGAAACTGGGGGGATACTCAGAGTTTGAAGATGAACTAAAACATCATCGGCGACGTGTTTTACTCTACCTTGGGAGCGCAGCGACTATCTGAGCATGCAGCCACGTGCACGATTCAACATGTCACCGTGCAGCGGCCCTACGCGTCGAAGCCATTCCATGCCCCCTGAGCTGTCCCCCTGGGCTGTTTTCCACCTACACAGTGGGCGTAGGTGCTAACTTTCACTCCCTCCCGCGAACATGCCCTGTGCTCACTGGTGAGAAGTGCAGACAGACTCGCTCATGGTTAATTCCCGCTCAGCTCACCTGGCCACCAGCGAGGGTACGCTTTCCAGCGCCTTTGTGTTCGCTGGGCTCCTCTCTTCTCCGTTAGCGGCGGGGTTTATTTAGGCCACCTACACAGTGGGCGTAGGTGCTAACTTTCACTCCCTCCCGCGAACATGCCCTGTGCTCACTGGTGAGAAGTGCAGACAGACTCGCTCATGGTTAATTCCCGCTCAGCTCACCTGGCCACCAGCGAGGGTACGCTTTCCAGCGCCTTTGTGTTCGCTGGGCTCCTCTCTTCTCCGTTAGCGGCGGGGTTTATTTAGGCAGCATCTCGGTTCTCTATTGCTCACACTCGGAAGAAGGAAGCATTGTGACCCTTGTTGTGACATAAGTTGCAAATTATTTTTTCAGAGTTTCCTTTATTTCTCTTCCTTGCTCATGTCTGCTTTCGCAAGGCTCCCCAGGTGTTAAATTGTTTGTCCTATCAATGCGCCCTTCCCTGAGATTTCCGCCTTCGGGGGCCAGGACTTCTCCGCCTCTAGCGGACATCAGAAAGCTCTCAGGTTCGCTGGTTCGCTGTGTTTGTGTTTGGAGGATGCGAAGGAACCTCTGCGTTGGTGAGATTCCAAAAACGTCATGCACTTGAACGTCATGAGCTGGTAAATACTGATGTTGTTCTCGTGGCCAAGGACTGATGGGAACATTCCCACGTGTCTGGTAAAGCTCTGTGCTTGTGACACCAAGTCCGACTGCCTCCACTGCGGGTGATGCCAACACAAACGTTCCCCGCCTCTGGCTGGGCACGCGTTAGATTTCACCCAGCTGTCATAGAGCTCACAGCAGCCTGACTGTTTCCGAACCCACAAGATTATATAAATAGTCATCTGCATTTTCTTCCAGATGTGTTTTGTATAGAATTTATTCTATCAGCACATTACATTATCTTGTTGAAATTAACAGGATAACCTATAATTTCATACATTTTTAGTCGAGTAATTGGCTCAAAAATTATCTGAAAATATCATCCATTTATCATGGGTTTGAGTTGACACCTACTCCCACTTTTGTTGAATGCTAAATTCTGCTTTTGGACATGGACTTGGTGCTATTGATTAGATATTATTTTTAATTAGGTGATTCTTAAATGAACAGAAATATAATATTTTCCTTGGGTTAATAATTTCTAACTTAAACTCTAACACATTTCAACAATTGGCCTTTTTCTCCTACAAATGGGTCAGAGAACATCTAAAATTGTAAACTGTGTCATCTTTTTAAATTTTAAGTTTTATAATTTTAGAGGTTGTTCATAAAATCGATTTCTCAGGAGAAAAGTTGTGATTATACAAAGCTCTCTATTTCTGAGCCTCTGCTGGTTGTCTTCCCACTAAAGCAGCTCGCTGAGCGATGGCAGACATTAGCACAAGTAGCCACAGGACGCGTGAAATGACAACATTCTGTCAGGAAAGGGGCATCCATCTCTCCCGTTCTCTCTCTGTAGAAAACACACAATTCCAGTGGAGACCTCAACTGCAAACTTGCGGTGATTGCCAGCCACTGCTCCTGCCTCTGTAGTCTTACTATTGTTATGCCTGGGGCCATCCGGTCTATCATCTACCTCCCTATCCATCTACCTCTAGCAGTTTATACATACTATTAATATGTTTATTAAAATACAGTATTAATTTTGTATATTGGTAAATATAAATATATTAGACTGTTTGTATGCAAATGTGTGAGAGACACACACGCACAAATTATGAAAACTTCAACCTATTTTAATCTTGTTTGTTTTTTTCTCTTATTGTCATTGCCATGTAAGAATTTTCCCAATTACCTTTACAAAATAGATTGTTATCATATTGCATTAAAGTATCAGATTAATCAATTTTCTAAAAGAAAAGCATCCTTTAATTTTAACAATCTAGCTCATTTGGTCATGACAAATGAATTGTAGAGTAATGCTAAATTTCATCACTCTTTACTTATATTTCTTCCTAAGTAATTCTAGATGAGATTGGTTGTAGTATCCTCTTGATCTACAACTTTCTGGGGTTAATGTTAGCTGATTCTTTTAAAGAACTATCAAAAGTTTTCCTTTTTCCTCTGTTATGAAATAGTCAAATCATTAGTGAAGTGCTTTTTTTGTTGTTGAAAGTTTGAAATTATTTCAATATGAAACCATTTGGGTCTTATACTCTGAAGGGAGATGTATAACTGAACACTTTTTAAATGCCTTATATTGTTTTTGTTTTGCTTTGGATTTCTAGTATCTTTTGAAGCAATTTTGATATAATATTTTCTATAAATTATCTGTTTCATAAAATTTAAAAATTAATTTTTATGAAATACACACAACTATTTGAAAATTAGGTCCTGTGGAATTATAAACATTGATGCTAGCATTCGAAGACCTGGTTCTCTGCTTACCTGCAGGAATACCATGTTTTGTCTTTAGAACACTTGGAAATACAAGCAATATTTCAATCCCTGAAATGTGTGTCCTGCTAGGCTTTTAAAATAAGCTCTGCCGGCTTTTATATCAGATTCTTACCCATTAAATGTAATATATGGGAAGCACAGGGTGTCAGTGGAAGCACTGGGCCATTCTTTCTACAATAGAACATTAATATTATGTGCTCCTAATCACGCTGTAGACTCCAAAGGAAAAATTATGAGAAATGGCCAAAAATCAGTAACTGCGAGTCAGGGCAGAAATGAAAAATTTACAGAAGAGGCCTGCTTATTGCAGAAGTAATTTGTTGTGCTTTTGGCAATTGATAGGAATTTCTTGAAATTAAGCCCTAATTAATTTGTCAGCTAGTTTACTTTATGGACTTGCTAGATGTTCTTTTTTTCCTCATAAATATTTGATTACTTTGGTTAAGTAATTAAAGTTTCCTAAATGGCTGGTGTTTCACAGTGCAGCTCATCTCTGAATTTCAATGAACTTGGTGTGAGGCTGAACAGGGAATCTATTGGGGAAACCACAGGCTGCCCAGGGAGACGGCTCCTGTGTCTCCACCACCCTGTCCACACCCTCACCCCTCAGTCCTGCCTGGAGCTGGCCTCCTGTAGGAGCCACTGGGAGGAGCTGCCTCGAGGCTGTGGGCTGTGTCCTGACCGCAGGCGCCTCATGGAGCCACCTGGAGCCACCTGGAGCCACCTGGAGCCCTGTCCCTCTGCAGGATGGAGCTCCCACAGTGTCCTGTGACAGGAGAGAGTTTGGGGAATCCCTCAGTTCCAGGGGCGGCACAGCCCACCATCCTGTGTTGTAGGGATGCCAGCCCAGGACATGTGGCCCATGCTGTGTCCCCTTGATACTCCTTCTTGACTAATCTCAGGCTCTCCTATTTGATTCGGCAATTGCCTTTGGGAGAATGCAAATGGGCTCTATACTAGTAGATAAGCATCGCTGATGGAATAGAGCACATGGGTGGAGAAGACCTCACTGTGCTGAAAAGACACCATGTGAGACAGGGTAAGGATGCTGAGCCTGCCTGTGAGGAGTACACCCTCTCACAGGAGAAGCCTGGGTCCTGAAACTGGCAAAGGGCGGGGGGAGCCCACACAGTAATGGAGTCTTTGTCTCTGAATCACTGCAGTGGCCTCTTCCATTCTGTACTCCCTCTAGCTTCCTGCGTGTGGGTGAAAGGAAAGAGAGCATCGCCCATCATTTGATGGTCATTTTGTCACTTCTCTGCTGACAGGGCAGCCTCATTCTCTCCAAATTTCCTCTACAGTTTGCTCTTCCCTCCCCTTCCTTCCCTCCCCTACTTGGTTCTCCACTCCTATCAGATCATCATACCAACTCTTCCTAGAATAGAGCTTCTTTGCTCTCATTGTGAAATTTTACTTGTAATTGTGTGTTTGCTTTTTAAATTTTATTTATCCAATTCAGAAAGGCTTTATTTTTTCCAAGAACATTTATTTTATTCTTGAAAATTGGCCACTTTCACAAAGTCATTCTAAGCCTTCATCACCCTCTCTAACTCTAGGTTCCCACCAAAACGCACCCAAGGCCAATACTCGTGTAATCAGGCTGTCAAGTGGTATTTTGCTGTTGCTATTGTTTTAAATTTGAAATTCAATTTAAAACTCAAATTCTGGTTTTCACATACAGCTGTTCTATGAACAGCCTGCACTAGACTGTTAACTGGCAAGGGTGTCTGAACCGTTAATTGTTCATGTGTGTTTGTCACTGAGTGTTGTGTTTCAGGAAAGAATGCTTAAAACCTGTTAGACTTCAGTTCTTGGTGTGACTTCATAGAAAAGCAGAAGCAACTCGGAGGGGCAGACTCTGGAGTGGTACCCACAGGGGTTTCATCATTTTAGTGACTCACCTGTTCTTGGGTGTGTTGCGTGGGCAGAGTTTTTAGAGCTTTGTGTGGTAGCATCTCTAGAGGTGGTGTATTTCCTGAATGTCTGGTAGTGTCGCTTCTGTATTATTGTTGAAGGTTTTTATGATGTATGAAACTTGTCTTTTTCATAGATACATGAGTGGTTATATTAGTTGGGGTAATGCCTGTTTTCATTTGTAAGCAGTTCAGTATGGACAGAAGGCAAGACTTCTGATTTACTAGCGCCTCCCATAAGCTGCGCCATCTCAGCAGATGTTTTACCAGCTTCTAGTCTCCGCAATCTGTGCTCTTCATCTTTGTAAATCGAGACTCATAACATAAAGCTTTATATTAGACATTTAACAAATATGAAACTATAAAATACTAAACTATGCTTAATAGTAAAATATGACATTGAACGTACGTTCAAACTTCTTTCAAAATTCAAATAAAGGGGGCACCAAGGAGGTAGGAATCAGATAACGGAAGCTGATGGGGTTCTGGGAGATGACCGCCAGGGAGAATTCACCAGTTGACCATGATTGCTAATGCCACTGGCCTATGTATGTAACATATTTCTATTTTATTAATGGATGCGAATATTTGAAGTGAGAAAATGTTTCACTTTTGGAATGAAATTTTCTAAAAATGTCATTCATTTGAACCGTGCCCTGCTTATGAATGAAGCCTGAGCATGTTTCCGGGGGGCTGATTGGTCAGTTTTTGCAATACGAGGCCTGGTGTTGTAGAGTGAGTGAAATTACACTGAATGCGCGGCTATATATATCACTTTCTCCAGATTGGTAATAATAATGTATGAAAGGCGTTTAAACCTAATAAGCATCATGTTCTTTGTTGAAGTGGAAGTATTTCATTTTTCCTCTAATAGATTTTGAAAACGCGCACGCTGTTGAATATCAAATACAAAGTGTATTTGTTGTTTTGTCATGTCATTGAGTTCATTTATTATTTTTCATTTTTTTGGTCTTCATGTTATTTACCTACGTTATTTCAGACATGATTTAAATGTTTTGAGGAGGTAAAACTTGAGAAGAGGAAAGTTATTACCGTTGCATTCAATCCGTTTTCACTACTTTAACAGTTACATGTGAAAAACACATCCATTCGCTCACTGCTAATGTATCAGGTGGGAAAACTTTCTGTTTCTCTAATGAAAAGCTTCAAGGATATTTTCCTCAGGTGGAGAGAGGAAGTAAGTGTTTACGGCAGATACCCTTGTTGTTCCCCTACACTGTGGTGCTCTATAGACTCACCAGCCCCTGTGGGGAGGGGAACGCGCATCAGCGACCTGCAGGTTCCTGACTTTTCCGGGGTCTGTGCGGAACCTCCTGGGTAGCTCTGGCCAGGGGACTGGAAGGAGCGCCAGGCGTCAGGACCAGGGCCCTGTCACAAGCCTCTGCCGTAGCCTCCACAGGTGCCCTACGGCACAGCCTCGTGAAGAGGAGGGCTGGTCTACCTGATGTGAGTGACAAGTACATTTTTATTTTGTTAAGCTCTTAGCGTTTTGAGATTTGAGGACCCAGGTGGGTGAAAGTAATACAGATTCGTGCATCAAACTTTATTTAAATATTTGTCTTACCTTCAATTTTAAAAGTCTTATGCATTCCTTGCAAATAAAACTTAGAGAAATGGACATAGAAGAAGACAACCTTACACCATCCACAGCTAGACTACTGTGCTTTGGGCACTCCCATAATGCTCCTCCGCTGTGTCCCTAGAGCCTCCCAGATGTGAGATTGTTTCCAGGTAGCCATGTCAGCCCTTTATTATTTTCAACACTTGATAGGGGAGATTTATCCAGAATATATACAGAGTTCTTATAACTCAACCACAACAAACTATATTAAATTTCACCAAAAATTCTGTAAATATTACTCCAAAAATGATACTCAAATAACCAAAAAACACATGAAAAGATGCTCAACACAGTCAGTAAGAGATGGAAATTGAAATGACAGGACATCCTCTCACACGTGCTGGGACGGCTATGACCACACGGACGGGTAATAAATAGGAAGCCGTGGTGAGGAGGTGGGGAAACCAGGCCCTCGGACAGTGCCAATGGGATTGCGAGCTGGTGCCATCACTTTGGAATACAGCCTGGGAATTCCTCAAAATGTTAAATGTGCATTTACCATGCAGCCCTGCAGTCTTTAGTCTAGGTATTTACTCTAGAGCCTTAAAACGTACGTTCACACACAACACCCGCACAGGAATAGACAGTAGCATTTATACTTAATAGGCAGGGGGAGGAACGAGCTCAGACGCACAGCAGCTGATGAACACAATGTGATAAATCCCTAAAGTGGAATATTGCTCAGCTGCACAAGTGGATGAAACACCGACACAGGCTACTACAGGCTGGACCCGGAAGACGTTACGCTCAGTGAATGAAGCAGAAACTAAAGGACCAACATGGTGCGATTCCACTCACAGGGCATGTCCAGCAGAAGCACGTCATGAAAGCAAGACATGGCTCGTGGTTGCTGGGGATGGGAAGAGGGAAACGGGGGGCGACTGCTAACGGGTCCAGACCTATTTGGGGACGATGGGATGTTGTGAGATTAGATAATGTTGATGGTTGCACAACTGTGTTCACATTCTAACCTCTCCACTAGCCCCCCACCCCACTGGGTTTCCAAGGTGAATTTTATGGTAATGTGAATTATATATCAATAGAGCTGTACTTTTTAAAAAACGTACAGTTATAGCTACACCATTGAAATAGAGAAATGTTTATTATTCAACCCTATTTACGCCATCAGGTGAGTAGGTGCTGCACTGATCTGTTCCCAGCCCCATGCAGCACATGCGGTTGGCTTCTGTAGCGTTAACACGGCGTTTATCGGCGGCGATGTTTAGAGGAGCCAGCATTATACTTGCGTCATCACTCTGCAGAGCGCTGTATTCTCATCGCTGCTGCCCTGAGCTTTCACTCTCAGAAAAGCAATGAACAGGCTGTGAGGACGGCCGCTCCCTCCCAGCCGCGCTGTCGGCCTCCAGATCCCCGGGTAAGAGAGTTCCACACCCGAGCTTTCCAGCTCAGCTCCCAGACAGAACTACGTCGACTAGGAGGCTTAAGAGCTCATGTTGAGCATCGTCCCATGAACCGAAAGGTCACCGGTTCGATTCCCAGTCAAGGCACGTACCCAGGTGGTGTGGGTGGAAGGCAACCCATAGATGTTTCTCTCTGACACAGATGTTTGATGTTTCTCTCTGTGCCTCTCCCGCTCTCTCTCAACTCAGTAAAAACATGTTTGTTTTTTTAAAAAGAGTGCACGTCTCCCCTTCATGGGAAACAAGAGCGGCTTCTAATGGATATGTTGGCTGTGAGTGACAGGCAGAGAGGTCTGGTCACAACACATTGGAACTCAGGAGCCCTCATCCCAGGATTTCAGGCCGAGCCCAGACTCACGGGCACTGGCTCAGACTTCTCCAACCGGCTGCTCGCAAGTCATGCCCGAGGAAGGCCTGCGCCGGGAGGGCAGCGTGGAGCATTCAGTCTCGCAGTGCAGTCCAGGGACTGGTGTTACAGGCACTTAACCCCTCACAGGGGGAGCGCTGGCATTTATTTAGTAATAAACACCAGGTGTCCTTCCAGACCCGGAGGACCCTGGCAGGACGCCGCAGGATCCTCCAGCGTTTTGGGAGAATGCGTGGTGCTTACGGTGTAGGGCAGAGGTCGGCAAACTCATCAGTCAACAGAGCCAAATATCAACAGTACAGAGACTGAAATTTCTTTTGAGAGCCAAATTTTTTAAACTTAAACTATATAGGCAGGTACGTTGTTATTAACTTAATTAGGGTACTCCTAAGGCTTAGGAAGAGCCACACTCAAGGGGCCAAAGAGCCGCATGTGGCTCGTGAGCCGCAGTTTGCCGACCACGGGTGGGAGAAATGGTGATTCCGACCAGGAAACTCCGATAAGCAGTCTGTCCACCTCGGAACCTGAGATCTAAAATCCGCGGCACCTGTGCCCGCTCTCCTGGAGCCTGGTCAACCAGGGCACACGCGTGACCGAATGAGAAGCGATGAGGCAGATGCTCTAAGCAGGGGAACATACACCAGTAAGCAAATGAGAGGCAGAAACAATCAGTGCTTTCTGGGTTTGGGAGAGATGTTGGAAGAGGAAATACGATTGGACGTGAGCTCCATACAGGAGTGGACAGGGACGGGAAGGACATTCCCATCGGAGGGCGGCCTGGGCGAAGACACGGGTGTCGGGTGTGCTTGCGAGTGAAACGGGTAGTAAATGTGTCAGATGCTTGGGGAAAAGGGACGTCTGCAACTTACAGCCAAGTTCCAAAGGGAAGCAGAGCATGCTGGGGGTTCTCTTATTTTCAAAGGACTTAACATCCATCTGTAGTGTTTTTAATGATGGAAATTTCAAACACATAAAAGCAGAGAGGAAGGTATCACCCACTTATAGAGCTTCAACCACTACCAACTCATGATTAATCTTGTTTATCTATACAGAACAGAGCGCACACACATGCGCACACACACAGGTTCTCCAGACAAGATTACTTTGAAGCAAAGGCAAGACATCAATGTATTCCATCCATAAATATCTCAGCGTATACCTCTAGTGCAGTGATGGCGAACCTTTTGAGCTCGGCGTGTCAGCATTTTGAAAAACCCTAACTTAACTCTGGTCCGTGTCACATATAGAATTTTTTTTGATATTTACAACCATAGTAAAACAAAGACTTATATTTTTGATATTTATTTTATTCATTTAAATGCCATTTAACAAAGAAAAATCAACCAAAAAAATGAGTTTGCATGTCATAGGTTCGCCATCACTGCTCTAGTAGATAAAGATTCTGAAACAACATAACGATACCATTGCCTACCTAAAACAATGAAAATCAATGTCAATGTTAACAGCCATCTGGTCAGTGTTCAGTTGTCTCATCATTTTAAGTTTTATTTTTGGAATCTCTATCGAAGTCCTGTTCAGGTACGGTGCTCAGTAGGCGTGGCCTGTGAGTGCCCCTGAGTCCGGCCGACTCATCGTCTCCTGACAGTTTTGTTTGCTGATGAGCCTCGTCCTCTGTCCTTTTGTGGAGACGCTCATGGGGACTTGTTAATCGCATTCCTGTGGTGCCCTTTCATGTGTCGCCGCTTCCTGAGTTTCCTGTGAACGTGGGAGATCCCACAGCTTAATTTGAAGTCCAATTCCGGCAAGAACGCCCCTTCGAGAGCGCTGTCTGCCCCTTTCCATCAGGAAACACGTGTGGCGTCTTCCCTTTGCGACGAGAAGTGTTCACGAGGGTGTTTTTATAACCTCGGCCCACAGTTTCATTAGGTGCCGTAACATGGTGACAATCCGATTATTATTCATTTATTCATTCTTCATTAATTAGCTGGAGCACTTCTCACAAGAAAACGTGTCACCTCCATTTATGCTGTGATCAAGCTCATAAAAGAAGGCAAGATAAAGGATGGACTTTTATTTTTAGCTTTTTTTTCCTCACTAGTTTTCAAACGAATGAGTAGGTTTTGTAGTTCCTGACAAAAAGCTGATTTATTCTCTGACTTTAGGACTTTTGTGTTTGCCAGGCCCATGTGTCTCAGGAAGGAGTCGGCATTGACCTCGTCAGCCCAAGGAATTTGCGGGCAGGAAGGTGAATTGTGCGGAAAAGTGGGAAACCGATATTTATTAAATACTGTGAAGGGCCAGGCTCTGCCTCTGGCGCTTCGTGTAAGTGTCACACGAATCCTACCAGGCGTTCCTAGAAAAGCGATGGTCTCCATCTCACAGATGGAATCACTGAGACTTTTTAAAAAAGTGAAGTGACTCATTCCAGGGCCTGTGGGTGGGGAGTGAGCTCAGACCCTTTTCTGCCACTGGTTTAATATTCCCTTGCTCCCCTCCACTCTCAGGCTCAGGGGGAAAGGTTGCACCGAGAGCCTCTTAAAGGGGACTGGACACTTGCTCCAAAGTGTCTGACACATCCCATTGGTAAGTCCCTGTGCTCACAAGAGTCACCGCTACCACATGTGTAAGGACCCACTGTCCCAAGTCTCAGGTCCTGTCCACGCCCACAGGGAGCCACGGAAGACGTAGGACAGACACGCAGATATTCCGTGTGTGCTTTTCTGCACGTACCCTGCCCCCAGGTGAATCCTCACAAAGCACCATGAGTCCCACCCCAGGACATTGGACGTCACAGAACCCGCGTCTGGAAGGTGCAGCGGCGTTCCCGTGCAGCATGGACCGCCACTGCCCGGGAGGATGTTTCTCCCTGGGTCACTCGGCAAAGATGGAAGGATTGCAAACATTTTCTCCTGGGTCATCTGGCTCTGAATTTTTATTTCACACCCAGAGGACATGGGGGGAGTCAGTAACAAGTCTTCCGTCTTGTTGGGGGGCCATCTACTTCCCCATCTTCATGGCACCAAAGACGGCGCTGTCAGGAGCTGCATGTGGGGCTGATGTAACCGTAAGAGGAGGAGAGAGCATGCGCCCTGTCACAGGAGTGGTGGGTCCTTGTTCTATTAAAAATTATTGTACTATTGATTGCTTTAAAGCAGCGGTTCTCAACCTGTGGGTCGTGACCCCTTTGGGGGTCGAATGACCCTTTCACAGGGGTCGCCTAAATTACATCCTGCATATCAGATATTTACATTATGATTCATAACAGTAGCAAAATTACAGTTATGAAGTAGCAACAAAAATAATTGTATGGTTGGGGGTCACCGCAACATGAAGAACTGTATTAAAGGGTCGCGGCATTAGGAAGGTTGAGAACCACTGCTTTAAAGAGAGGAAGAGGGAAGGAGGAAGGGAAGGAGAGAGAGACAGACAGACAGACTGACAGACATCAATTGGTTGCCTCCCACACACGCACCCCGACCAGGGATAGAATCTGCAACCTGGGCATGTGCAATGACTGCAATCGAACCCGCCACCTTTTGGCGTCCGGAGCGATGATGCCCCAACCAGCGGAGCCACCCAGCCAGGACAGTGCCTTGCTCGTATGGAAGCGTCATCCCTGCAGGCAGCTCCCGCAGTGACTTGCCCACGGTCCCTTTCCGGGCATGGAGCCCCCTCCCGCTGGCGTGCGTTCACCCCGTCACTGCGGACCCGTGATCACAGTTCTTCATAAGGAAGCCCGGGAGCTTTGCCAGAAACGGGATATTGGATCCAGAGCGCGGTTCCCTGAGGCTGATCCGTGGGATTTGTTCGCCCAAGTCCGAGCAGAAAGGGAAGCCCTCTGCAGCCGGTGACGGAAACAGAGCGTTTCTTCTCAGCTTTAACGGGCGCCGAACCTCACCCAGAGCCCACCGCGGCCGGCAGGCAGCACAGGCCCGGCCCGGTGTCTGCCAGGGCCGCTGCCTCGGCGCGTGTCCTGCCCGCATCCCCTGGGGCAGCAGGCTGCTGCCTCCCTTAGTCCCTCTCCTGCCGCCATTCCGTCACTGAGCATCAGCGCATCAGGAGGACAGGAGGGTGACACACGATCTTTTAGATCACATGACCTTGTTTCATCCTTGAAGGATCATCACTGTCATCGTCACCAGCCCTCGCGGGGCAGGTTCAAAGGCACATAATCTTGGCAATTTGTCACCGGATTACCGTGCGCTCACCAGAGAGCACAGCGCAGCGCAGTTCCCTGGCTGATCGCAGCGTACAGAGTCCACAGCTTCATTTCTCCTCTATTTGCATCAGGAGAGCTCGAGGCTGGGCAGTGAAACAGGAGAGTCTATGAAGTCCCTCCTCTCATCATTGGTGTTTCTCTCTCTCTCCCTATCCCTTCCTCTCTGAAATCAATAAAAATGTTTTTTAAAAATAATAACGTTTAGTGAATAGTGTCCTGTTTTGCCCACGTAAAAGGGGAGGTACCTTCCTGATGTACCTTCCTCTGGCTCCGTCACTCACGTGCTTCGATTTCTGCCCGGACTTCCTGTGTCCTTCCCGCCCTGGTCTGACTCCAGGGAAACAGAGACCCCCTTCCACGGAGGTACGTGCAAGCGACCCTGTCTTCCCTACGACTCGAGTGTCTAGATAGTAGAACCCAATAAATTTGTTCTTTACTAATTCTTAACAGAGATTCTAGTTCTACAAGAATGCTAGTCCAGGTCACGAATCACTTATGTCGGTCACTTGGTAAACAATTGTATGGAATGAGGTGTCAATCAGAACATCTGTGTTGGGTTCGTGGCATCACAGTCGTGTCCGGATGACCCCAAGGTTGATC
>NW_006284844.1:1884766-1886635 GCF_000327345.1 Myotis davidii
ACACACACACAAACAGAACTTTCTTTCAGGCTCTGAGCTGTGCCTTCAACTCCACGGTCCTTCTCTCTCCGGGAGACCGGGAAAATCACACCGAATAGCTCACCTTGCCCACTGGTCATTTTCAGCCAAATTAAATGAGCAAAGGTTGAAAATATAAAGCAGGTTGGTAAAGTACAATAAGTTAATGCTTTTATATGCCTTTTATGAGAGGCCACGTTCAGTTATTGAAGTGTGCGGGCTCTATTTCAAAATCATTTACGTGTTCTTGCCATTTACACCAGTATCTCTCTTGCCGGGAATGTAACCTAGGAAAATAACCAGAAATGTGGACAAATACTGAGGAAAGTTTTTATTTGTTATACCTCTGTTATGATAGGAAAACATGGAAAGAATCTATAGGTCCAATTATTGGGTTGGGTGTATATATAATGTAGGAAATACCAGCTTTCTAGTGTTAAGTAAAAATAGTGAATGCAGTCGGTACCGATGTCTCATAAGCCACGTATTATGCACACACAGTACTCATGAGAAGAAACCGAAGTGAAAAAACCCTAAATTATTAACTGTGCTCTGCCGGGACGTGGGGACACTGTCCATCGTCATTGTCTTCTGTGTGCACCCCTCTATGGCCCGTTGTGTGACCTGATGAATCAGTGTCACTGAGACCCCGGGAAGCCTCGCCTCTCCTGACCCCGGCCGGTTTCTCAGGGCGTCTGTTCTCCTGGAGCCCTGGCAGCAGGGAGCCGGGAGGGTGGGTGCCAGGCTGACTCCAGAGGTGACTGGAGGCCCAGCGGGCAGAGGACTTCGCCTTTCAGCTTTGGGGGCGGGCGGGGGGCGGGTAAGAACTGAGACTGTGATGGGCGGGTGGGATCCTATGCGCTGAGCTCCTGCATGGGCGGCCTCGCCCAATCCTCTCGGTGGCTTCCTCTTTGGCGCTTATAAGGCGCATTAAGAGTGGGCACGAGGCAGGCGCCCACTCTCCCTCTGCAGCTCCTGCAGCGCCCTGTGCAATCCAGGGGAGCAAGCGCTGCGTGGGGAGAGGATGGGGACCGTGTGCTGGCAGAGGTGAGGCTGGGACGTGCGCCCAGGTGTGTGACTCAGGCCCCCGCTCTGGTCATGGGCCCAGCTGCTGGGTGGGGGTGGTGCAGGGGATTGGCTCCAGGGAGTGTGTGCTGCTGAGACCCGGGCCTCCTCAGGGCTCCCACAGCGCGGCCCCTGACCCTCCCCTCAGGGAGGCGCGTGGCGGCTCAGTGCTGCCCCCTTCAGTGTCCTCTCTAACTGCTCAGCTGGAAGGAAGCCTGATGCCTCCATCACACCCACAGTCCATCCCACAGGGCACTGCCTGCTGCACTGCACCGCTCGGGGGTCCCTGAGTGCAAACCAGTGGGACATGCGTCCCTTCCCTCCTGCGGAGGACACAGCAGCGACGGAGCGTCTTTGTATGACACTCATGTTGGAAATAGGGGACTTGGGGGCTAGCTTTCATATAATTCATTCTATTAGGACGGCAGGGAGAGAGTATATTTAGTCTCTGCTAATGTACATATTCATTGGCCAATGGTCCTGGGAATCAAAGGTCAAAATACAGCAGTGGCTCCCTGAGGGCGCGGCCGGAGATGTGCAGGGCAAGCCGGATGCTGGACGGTGCAGCCTCTGGCTGTGTGTAAGCTCCTGAGGCTCATTCCCCAGAGGGCCTTCCTCCAGCTCCCCTTCCACAGAGAAAACAGGCCTGCATCCCGGCTCTTCGGGGTCGGTTCTCCTGCATGCGGCTGGGCTCACGTGCTGGGTGGGTCACCACATTCAGATGTCTGTGCTCCGTGAGCTCAGATCCGTCCTCCTCCCCTCCCGTGGCAGCTGGGATGCAGCTTG
>NW_006284844.1:1886782-1891417 GCF_000327345.1 Myotis davidii
GGGGGGTGCGCCAGGGGGCCTGGGACTGCAGCTCCCCACCTGTCACTAGTCTCCTGTGCTCCATCCCCGCTGTCCCTCCTCCGCACAGAGGCACTCTCTCATTTCTGATGTAGTGAGAACAAGCTCCACCCCCCCGCCCCCCGCAGAGGGGCAGGGACACCCCGAGAGGGGCTGAGCGTGCAGTGCCCAGAGTGCAGCGCCCTGAGCTTCCACCACCAGCCCCTGCTGCAGCTCCCCACCTGTCACTAGTCTCCTGTGCTCCATCCCCGCTGTCCCTCCTCCGCACAGAGGCACTCTCTCATTTCTGATGTAGTGAGAACAAGCTCCACCCCCCCGCCCCCCGCAGAGGGGCAGGGACACCCCGAGAGGGGCTGAGCGTGCAGTGCCCAGAGTGCAGCGCCCTGAGCTTCCACCACCAGCCCCTGAGCCTGGACGGAGGCTCCAGGCCGTCTCCCTTCTTCCCACGCACTCACCCTCATGTCTGCTCTCACAATCCACTTTTCACAAATGAGCTAAACGCCATCTAAGAAATCACACTGGACCCAAAGGAAGTAGCCAGCCTCCAGGGAGAAAGCCAGTGCCAAGCCGACCCGGGGGAGATAGAAAGCCTGCGTGAGTGTGTTCAGCGTCTCTGAGCCTGGACGGGGCAGCGGGGGGGTGGCTGTGAGCAGCGGGGGCTTTAACCAAAGGCTGGCGTCAAAGGCACAGGGTGCCCAGAATAACCCGGGAGGTAACCCGGTGAATAACGGCCTCAGGTTCACACCAGTCGTCTCCCCGCTCTGCCTGCTCTCCTGTGTATATTTTTAAATGTGCCCATTAGTTTAAGGAAAGCACCGAGTGTGTTCTCCACACACCACTGTGTCCAGGGGGCCTCTCCCCGCGTTCCTGCCCGACGTTGGCACGTCCGCTGCTGGGCAGGAGCCAGAATCCTTACCAGGGAGGGCTCCAGGCCAGCTGGGCCCTGAGGAGAGGAATTACCTGGAGAAGCGCGCAGGACCGTCTCCGCGCCGCCAGCAGGGGGCAGCAGAGCCTTGGGATGGCCGGGCTGTAACTGGGGTAGAGCTCTCCTCATTGCCATTCATCTTCACGCCTCAGATTCCTCCTAAGCCCTTTCTGTAGGACTGACCCTGAAACTGCACCGTTTAATCCACAATCGTATATTGCCAACATCTCTCCCTTGACGGCTTATCAGTGGCATTAATTCAGAGAGACAGGGACCCTGGTAGCTGGGCAACCTTCTGCAAACAGGAGATATCCCTAGAAGGCAGGCACACCGCAGGGCCGGCCAACCTGCCCGAGGCAGAGAGGCGGACTTTCAGGGGAAATATCGGGCCTTGTGTTACTTCCTGGGCTCAGCGTGGGCACATTTTCTTGGCATTGAAAGCACGGATTAAAAAAAAAAAAAAGACACGTCTGCTTAGCTGTCCAGCTGAATATCTCCCTACATTTAATAACATCTCATGGGATGTAATGTTTTGATGCCTTTCCCAGGAAGGATACGCAGAAATTGGCATCTAGGGCTGAATTTCTCGGGGCTAAAAGCATGATGTGCCATGCCGTGCCCGGTTCTTCCAGTGAGTCTTAGTGGCGTCAGGATGGGAAGGCACGGGCATTTCTGGGGCATAAGCTGCCATAAAGGTGAAGGCTGTGGGCACGCCCCAGGTCTCGTTAACTCCGGGTTAAACAGATGAGATGTAAGGAGGAAAAGTGTCTAAATTCCCCGGAGAGTGAGAGAATGTTTGCCTTAGAAGGAAGATTGTAATTGTCTTCCAAGACTCTAGATGGTACTGCAGAACCACCTTGAGTTTCCCGTGTATCGCGGTCCTTCTCCCCCCCCCCCCCCCCCCCCCCTCCGGAGGAGGATGCCCCCCACTCTTCAGTGTGCCTGGGGTGCTGGCATGAGAAACACGTTGGGAAGAGCAGCTACAACGTAAAGAGGCAACGCTGCCAATGGATCCGTGAGAGCTGCTTGGTGCCTGGGAGTGACCAGCTGGGTGGGCAGCCGGGAGTTTAATTTTAGTCCCGTCCTTAGAATGATTTTCCACTGAGTAACAGCCAGAATGTTCTAGGAGCACTTAATGGTATTATGCTGCAGCCCTAATGAGTTATGCTAAATTGAAGTGAGATTTTTTTTAATGAAACTTACTAGCAAATACTAGTAAAAGGAGGCCTCATTTGTCACGAAGTAAGTGCTGTGCGGGCTAAAAGCATTAATACTCTCCTCCCCACCTCCCATGGCCCCCTAGATGGGCCAATAATCAAATTAGCAGAGACAGATTAACGGAGGAAATCACATTCAATACTTGTGTACAGGGAATTCACAGGAGCATGAAAGTTCCAGAGGCAGGGAGGCAACTTTGGGATATTTACACAGCATTTTGGACAAAGGAGAAAAGAGGGGAAGATGGGGTATTAGGGTTCAGAAGTGAGAAAGGGCCATTTAGAGGTAGTTGAGGAAGAGCTGAACACACATGGCAGGGAAATTCTTGCAGGCAACTCAGACCATGGCACACAGGGCCCGTCCAGCGAACAGGGCCCTGTCTGAAGCCCCTCCGTCCACCGCACTTAATTTAAATGAGGCCCAGGCTGCATCCTGAGATTCCCTCCCTGGAGCAGGTTCTTACACCTGAGTCTCTTGGGCAGGAAAGCAGGGCGGGCAAAGGTTCTTTCTCAGTCTTGTTTCTTCATAATCAACTTCAAATCAGTATCCTCACCCGGCTGGTGTGGCTCAGCGGTTGAGCATCAACCTATGAACCAGGAGGTCATGGTTTGATTCCTGGTCAGGGCACATGCCCGGGTTATGGGCTCGATCCCCAGTAAGGGGTGTTCAGGAGGCAGCCGATCAATGATTCTCTCTCATTATTGATGCTTCTTTCTCTCTCTCCTTCTCCCTTCCTCTCTGAAATATATATATTAAAGAAAAGAAATGTCACCTTAAAAAAAATCAATATTCCCAAAGGCAGCTTCTGGGTGGGAAACTTTGGCCCCTTCAGACCACGCCCCTTTCCCCCCAGTTCACTCCCTGCGCAGGTGCGGGCTTTACTGCTCAGTGGACTCAGTCTGGCTTCAGCCAGGAGCAGGCCTTGGGGTGAATGCTGCCTGTGGTCAAGCCCAGGTGCACGGCCATGCGCCCACACCCAGAGACCAGGTGTCTGCAGACACGCGGGGCTGTGTGCACTGTTCTAAAAGCAAGCTGTGGTCTTTCCAGACGAAACAGTATTTCACAAGGTCTTCCTTCTGTGGAGGGAGAGCGAGGAGAGGAAAAAGAAAGTCCCCACAAACTGAAAAGAGAGGACTCACGACTCCGTACTATGTGGCTGTTCACAGAGATCGTCAGGCAGGAGGCTCTTCCCGCAGGTTACGCACGAAATGGATCCAGAGGCATGAGGCACGGCACAGACCGATGGTCTCAGAGGGAGCATAGAGGTGCGTGGGCAGAGGCTAACCACAGAATTTATAGGCACACGAGAGGCCCGGTGCACGAAACTTGTGCACGAGCAGGCCTTCCTTCCCCCGCTGCCGGCACCGGCTTCCCTCCAGCACCTGGGACCCGGGCTTCCCTCGCAGTCCCGGCTTCGTCTGGAAGGTTGTCTGGAGGGACGTTCAATCTAATTAGCGTATCATGCTTTTATTGTTATAGATATGCCTAATCCACGGACACAGACAATAATGTGGGGAAGGTCTGAGGGGGCAGGAACCTAGTGGATGGGGGCAAAGGCAGGGATGGGAGACATCTGTAACACTGTCAACAATAAAGATTAAAAATAGTAATACATAGATTCCTTGATGGAAAATTATTAATAATACTCTTTACTATTGTTTTAATATCTATTGTTCTCTTCTTGTTTGAAAAAATTCCTACCAGTAAAACAATAGTTTGTATATTTTAGGGACATATTGATCAAATTTGCATTTTTTATCTTTGTTGGTTATTCCTACTCACTACTTGTTTTCTTCTTATTGGATTCTGTTTTGATTATTATTTTCTTCCTATTGATTTTAATTAGTTAATTTTCTTGGTTACTTCCCATCTCAACTTCTTAAGCAAATTAATTTTCAGACATGGTTGCAGCTATGACAGTGATTTGGGGTAAATTTATAGCCTTAAATATGTGTTTGTGTAAATATTTATCTATTTTAACTGGATATACATCTTTAATCTCTGAGTTATACAAATTGTCAAGTAATTATCAAATATTTGCTTTCTTTCTAGGTCTTGATCTAATTTAAGTAACTGGGTCAGAGACCTGATTTTTAGCATGTCATTCTTAGAGATGAGTTGTCACCTATGTCAGATCTTAAAGAGTTAATTGTCTAAAATTCTCAGTGGCTTTTTAAAAAATATAGCTCCTGCTGCTTTTAGTTCAATCCTGCTTATTCTTTTATTCACCTCTATTTTAGAGATAGATGCTAAATTCTCTTAAGTGTTTTTTTTATCATTATATAATTACCCTTTCCTGTCGAGTTGGGCATTATTCCTTGAAGTTTTCATTAAGTTTCTGTAAAGCTCTTGTCAGAGGAGTACTGTCACCCTTTACTTCCGTGTTTCCTTACGTTTTCGATCTCTGTCGTGTAAGTCGCACAGGGTCTGGAATGGTATGTTTAATACACACGCCCTCTCCTGCCTGGAGCACT
>NW_006284844.1:1891567-1892197 GCF_000327345.1 Myotis davidii
ACCACCCGCGACTAGGGGTCACCTGCCCAGGATGTTTTCCCGGGACCTGCCGGGGGTCTGGATGCCTCCTGGGAGGGGCAGGGTCCAAGGCAGCCCCCGACGGCGGCCGTTTCTCTCCCCGGCTCAGGTGCGTGCGGGGAGCCCAGCATCGGCTTCGGAATTCAGATCCACAGGTGCCTCCGACGCCGTGGACATGGGAGAGCCATCACCGGGCCCCTCTGGGGCTCAGTGCTCCCCCACGCTCCTGTGAGAGAGCCCGGTGCCCTCAGCGTGTGGCTGAGGCATGAAACAGCAGGTGACGATCTGCAAGGAGGGGCATTTGCTGGGAGTTGCTCTTCTGAGCAGCCATTTCCAGGATCTGATCTCCTTTCTGGGAATTAAAACAAACGAAACGCATATGAACAGGTTTGTCAGATGCCAGCGGAGGAAGCAGAAAACCAGTAACCGGGCTGCAGAGCCGGAGAGAAGGGCAATCCCAACAGCCCACGCCCCGCGGTTCGTTATTGGTTTCCCGTCACGTGGGAACAGGAGGAGCCCTGACCCGTCCCTGGAGGAGCAGCCCCGACAGCGGCCAGTCACCGGCAGGAGCAGCCCCGACAGCGGCCAGTCACCGGCGCTGGTCCTGCCGTT
>NW_006284844.1:1892467-1898973 GCF_000327345.1 Myotis davidii
CCGTGGGCGGTGGGGTGCAGATTGGGTCAGGGTGCCGTGGGCGGTGGGGTGCAGATTGGGTCAGGGTGCCGTGGGCTGTGGGGTGCAGATTGGGTCAGCGTGCCGTGGGCTGTGGGATGCAGATTGGGTCAGGGTGCCGTGGGCGGTGGGGTGCAGAGGTTCTCTATGCTGGTGTTGGAGGGTGTGCACAAGGCGTGGCTGTTCGGAGAAAGCGGCGTAGGTGGCAGCGATAGTTTCACATGGAGTGCGGGGCCAGGTTCGCTTTCCCGCCAGAGATACCGTGCCTGGGGTATGACGAGGCCTCGTGAACTGCCCTTCCCTCAGGCAGTGCCGCTGCCTCCCGTGAACACACGCCCCGAGAATCCGCCCCTCAGGAACGGACACCGGTTTGTCGGCTGAGAGATGTGAGTAGATACAACCTGGCGGTCCTCACCTGGTGCCTGCGCACCTGGCACTCCATCAGAGAACCTGCCAAACCGTCAGGAAGGCTGAGCGCAGGGCGCAGGCGCTAATTCAGAGCGCAGACGCGGAGAGCAGCAGGAAAGGCACCGTGCGAAATTGCATCGGACATTTAATTACCCTCCTCCGTGCCTTCAACACACACAGCTCGCCAGAAGCTTCCAGATCAAGGACAATCACGCTCCCACTGCTCCTTCCCACTCCTCAGTCCCCCAGCTCCTCCCCCCGCCTCTCGCTCTCTCTCTCTCTCTCTCTCTCTCACACACAGGCATGTGCAGACACAGGTCTGATCTGTGGACAAAGACAGGTCACCCTGGCCCTTCGCTGAACATCGCTGTCTAGTGGAGGGTCAGACAGGCACATGGAAAACCTCCTGGCACCTTATGGATGTCTCAGGGATCGCTGCCATTTCACCCCTTTTTAGTTTAGAACGAGGACAGGTACCAAAGGTGAGGCATCTGTAGAGCTGACTCGTGTCTGTGTTCTGCCAAAGCTGATGCAATAGTCTGAGGAGACACAAGGGCTCAGAAGGTCTACCTGCTATGGTCTCAGCTTCCCACGTGAGCTGTAGTGTCAGGTTCCCAGGTGAGTTGTAGTGTCGGCGTCCCAGGCTCTCTGGTGTGAGGGTGCCCAGATGTGCTGTCTGTGCACAATCCCAGGTGTGCCGCGGGTGCAGGTTCCCAGGTGCGCAGGTTCTCACTCAGGTAGAGGCTTGGATGACAATTCAACTCTCAGGAAACACGGTGAGCACAGGAAGCTGACCTGCCGGGGTGGACAATTACTGATGGTATCAAACCCACGTGGAAAAGGCAGGTGCTCAGATCCCGGGGGCACGTTCCCATGCACCCGTCTTTCAGCAAACGGACTGAGCCGATACCTGTGGGTCTCCTGCACGGGATGCACCCTCGCCTGGGAGCTCTGGCACCTGCCGGCTCCCGGCCGCATTGAGCAGCAGTGTTCATTTCAGTTTCTCACCGTTGCAGCTGTGAACAACTGGAAAAGGTCATTTTTCGATACTTGGAATACAGAACACATTACATTTCCAGTAGTTTAGCTTAATGATGAAAACTGGGGAAAACACACTTTTTTTGTGAGGAGAGAAGAAAAACAGCTGCTTCTTACCCTGGATCCACTGCCTCGACACAGTTTCTTCTCTGTGGACAGCTCTCGATCCTCATGGGCTTTTAGGGTGAGCTTTTGCCGTGTACTCCGTGGCTGAGGTGACCCAGGGCCCATCGTGCCCTGCAGATTAGTCCGGTGTTCAGCTGTGGTGGTATCAGAAAATCAGTATAACCTTAGGGTCTATCAAAAGGAATTTTAAAAAATAACAAGCCCGCTTACCCAAGGAATAATAGGTAGTGAATTAAAATTATGCTGTAGAGAGAGATTTCATAACATGGTTATCTGCTGTGTAAAAGGCACATTTAAAAACACCATGCCCCGTATGATGTCATTCTGAAAAAAAATCAAATGATAACATATAGAAAAAGGACTTGGCACATTGTAATAAATTGCAGAGAGAGAGCCTTTTGGATGCGGTTGTGGGTGATTTTTATCTTCTCACTATTGCTTTTCTGTGTGTTCTTATTTATCCAGGGCAGATGAATTAATTTTGTATTGATAAAACAATCACAAGCAAGAACAAATAAACAAGGGCAGGAATGAATAGCGCTGGAGGCCATAATATTTCTTTGCTGGTGGTTTCCTCACCCACCAGAATAGCAGGCATGCCATCTGGAGCCGGGCTTTCGAGAACATATGCCTGGGAACTAAGAGCTTCTTCAAACTCCCTCAGTTTCACTTGGACAACTTGCTGCAGCTTAAGTTAGAAAACAAGCCATTTCTCCCCAGTCACAGGTTAAAGAGTTCGCCTCCCAACCGGAACATGAAGAGTAATTCATTAACTCATCAGTCAGCACATAAACTAACACCCATGAGTTGCTGCCCTTGGATTAGGCATTGGGGGCACTATGGCAAGTATGATTGGATGCCTACCCTCTGAGCGCTAGGGGTGTGTATGTCATAGCACCTCATTTTCACACACCTTGATTGCTCCTAGCAATGACGTGTTAAAGAAAGATTAAGTTGGCAGTTTAGCCTAAAAATTGTCCTAATAATCAGCTACATCATTGCATTCAATATACTGTTTCTTACCGAGGATAAAATCTTTTTAGTGTGAGTCTAAAAGGCTGTTGCTAATTGGTACCCGCGCTACATGGGATTGAACTAGTATAGCTCTTCCTACCTGATAAGGAGGGGATTCGTGGGACTCTCCCCCGGCCCTGAATTCTTTCCTCTTCTATTCTCCTTGGCACATTCTTTATAAACAGGCCTCAGGAGACATAGCCCATCACCTGGCCAATACTCAGGAAGGAGAGAGCACAGATGGCTGTGATGGAAGCACAAAAATCAAATGAGCCTATTCCTTCCTGGATCTGAAATATGAGTATAATGTTCCCTGTTATCTCCCCACGTCTCCACGAGCCTCCTCTCTGGTTTATACACTGAGGCGAGGGTGTCCATGGGACACCCAGAAAGCTGATCAGGTAGAAAAGATCAAAGCTTTCTTTTCTTTCCTGAGCCAAGAGCTAAAATGAGGGGAATCTCTCTGCATTTCCTGCTTCACCAAAGCTGCGAAGCGGTGATTATGGCCCAGGGCCGACTTCCTCTCCTTTTATATTCAAAAGATGGAAGTCCCCATCTCTCTAATCATAGCACTGAGTCCCTAATAGACTTTTCTGAAAGAAGATAAAAAACTCCCCTTATCTCTTCTGTAATAAAAATTTAGTGCCACATGGAGCTAGAAATCTTTTCAAGCTCGCTGCAGAAGCTGCTCCCTGCAGAAGGTGAGCAATTCGCCTCGGCAGTCACATGCTCTCTTACAGGGAGAATCATCACGTCTGTCCTCTGCACTGGAGACACTCACATGGACCTACCAGGCTTCATCTAAAGGGCAGCAAATTCCACCAATGGCTGCTGGGCGCTAATTTAATCATCAGAAACCTACCGCCTTGAATTAATGTGATGAGCTTCTGACCAGTTGCAGGCATGGATTCCTAGCAGGATGGTTTTCGTGTGGAAGGAAAGTGTTGCTCACCCTCCTGAGGCAGCAGAACAGGTGGTTTCAGAAGCAGATGAACTGGGCTTCTTCAGAGTAGAAATGAAGTAAGCGGTGAACGACCGGCTTCCAGGCTTTATGCTTCCAACACGATCTGCCATTCAGTTACTTTTAGTCGCAAGGTCTTTGCCACGTGATCTCCTTGCTGGGACGTAGTCCAAGGTTTTCCATTTGTCAGTGGGCGGGTAACGCGGGTTACAAAGGAAGGTGCCTGCCATGGGGATAAGGCTGATGTTGGGGACAGACTGGGCAGAACTGATGGCCAAAACCAGGGCGTGGAGACTTCGGAGTCCTTGAGCTCAGTGGGTGATGGACGTCAAGGTCAAGAAAAGCAATGAGGCAAAGGAAGGCAGGCAAACAAGATTAGGTTAAACATAGGGCAAGCGATGGGGCCAAAATCCAGAGAGAACAGTCCTCAACGTCATTGATCAGAGAGGAAGTGAGCACCTGAGAGTTGAATTGGGGGCCATGGGTCAAAGGGTGAAAGAACCAGAGACAACACAACGCAGGGGATTTAATAAAGTCCAGACAAGTAATTCATTATCAGTGTCATCAGAGAGATCGCTAGGTCAGTGAGCCGAAAGGTGATCCCTGTGTCCTATCGCGTCATATTCTCATTTCATTTTCTTAAATGAGAGACAAGAAGTCGAACCACAGCAGGGGAGCAGTCTGTATGTCCATCCGGCTCCATGCAATTGACAATGACAATCCTCCAGGGTTTAAGGCGAGGGTGGGGCCAGGTCTCCCTCCGAATGGCATTTCATATCATATTATTGGGCATGTGAAGGTGTTTAGACTCTTGCGTACACGGTATTCTATAAGTATTATTTGTAATATCAACCTAAAGTATTTTAATATACGAAATAAATACATAGAAACCTGTCAAGTTGAGCTGTCTTCGTCTAAACTAGAGTTCTTTTCGGAGAGTCAGGGGAGAAATTGAGGAGATGTAATTGGGTAATAACACCTATGCGGCTTGGGCATGGAGAGAGGAGACGTGTTTGTACACTGATGAGATTCATTTCATGTATTTCCTTAAGAGCGTTTCTTTTACATTTTAGGTCATCATTTGCCCACTTGTTATAGCTGCTAGTTTCCAGGGGGACAAATAGTGTTTCATAAAGACCCATGATCATCGCATATTTCTCTCTATAAAAATTGATTCAATGAAGTATCCACAGGGTCAAGGCTCCATGTTAAGCTAAATGAAATGTGCTTTCTCTCGCACTGTAAATTTGTTTCCATTAAATATTGTTTACAATGTCTGGGGGGTGGAAATCATTTTTCCCTCGATAATGGGACCTCATGACCGTGTCTAGATCGTTACTCGGATGAGGCGCCTCCTGCCTTAGCCCACTCACCGCACCAGCTCTGTTCCACGGGATGCACGGAGGCATTGCAGTCGGGGCCCGGGCTGCTTCCCACGCCTCTGCACCTCACAGCTCAGACAGAGCTGCCCGTGCAGGTACAGAATTTGTTATCATAGGAGTCATGGTCTGTTACTTGTACAGGTTGCCTGTTGTTTTCACCCAAGTTCACCTTTTAAAAAAATATATTTGTATTGATTTCAGAGAGGAAAGGAGAGTGAGAGAGAGAGAGAGAAACATTAATGATGAGAGAGAGTCATTGATCGGCTGCCTTCTGCACGCCCCACACTGGGGATTGAGCCCGAAACCCGGACATGTGCCCTTGACCAGAATCAAACCATGACCTCCTGGTTCATAGGTCAATGCTCAACTCCTGAGCCACACTGGCTGGGCCCAAGTTCATCTTTAAAACAATTGAAGGTGATGGGGTCCAGATGTGTTTCATAGGGACCCCCCACGATTCCAAAAGCACCTCTGGTTTTCTTAGCAAATAGAGTATTTGCCTTCCAGGTAATCTAGTTTTGCTGGTTGGAATCAGCGAGGAAGATTAAAGGAGCAATGAGTACAATGGTACTTGCTGATCTTGATACACAGCAATTCAGTCTTGCTTTGCGTTCGTGCAAATCCCCCTTTGCTGTGTCATAGATGTTCTCTGTGACAGAGCATTCAACCTCTTTTTTTTCCGGAGGGGCAAAAAGACAAGAGCTCTACCCTTTTTTGTCTTTGATTACAAGCTCCTCAAGGGTGTGAACTCAGTACAATTCACCGCAATCATACATAGCACCTTCACAGAAAGGACTTGGCCCTCCTTTCCATGGTGACTTTTTACTACTGTAAGTCATTAGACACGCAGACCTTTCCATGTCTAGTTTCAGGCTGGGGACCTCTCTCCCTGCCTGTTGGAATGTCACCAACAGGATGGTAGTTTCTCTAAGTGACTGCCCGTGGGACTGGTTCCCCAGCATTTGACGTTCCTGTGTCTAGAGGGTGGTCTCACACTCCTGAAGGAATGACGCTCTCACCACCTCATGGACTTTTCACTTGAAGGTGAATTTAATTCAAACCGGACATTATAATCCTGAGGTGCCTTTGAATTGAACGGTGCAAATGGTGGCGGCCGTGAAACCGGGAATTTTAGAAGCAGGAAGGGGGTACCATTGGATTGTCATAAAGATCAGTCTGGAGGGTTTTCTTCTAAAAATCCATTTACTCCCTGGAGTTGCTAACGGAATGGCTTCAGTTCTGAGTCAGCTTCCAGCCCCCCACAGCCGAGCTGCTCAGAGGGTGGTCCATGCAAAGTCGTTAGAAATGCAGAAACCCAGGCCCAAGCCCCCATACCCACTGCCTCGGGCTGAGCACTGCGGCCACACCGGCACCGTGTGGCGGGGCTGGCAGCGGACTCTACGCTGTTTCCTGAGTTGGAGTTCGTGGCTCCTTTTGCTTCTGCTCGTGGGGATCAGACACCTGCTTCCGCGAGGCCCTGGTCCATCTGTGCATCCGAGGCCCCGTGAGAACAAATAGCTTCTGGAAACGTCTTCTGCAAGAGGCCCCCCCCCCCCCAC
>NW_006284844.1:1899016-1921416 GCF_000327345.1 Myotis davidii
ATCTCAGGGCTTTGTTGGTGGTGGTTTTGTCCTGTAGTCACTTTGTATTCGAAGCCACTGCTTCTCTATTTATCTAGTTTGTAACACAAAGGGACACGGAAGCACCTTGATGCCCCTAAGGCTGCAGGTAACTACCAGGGACAAAGGACCCTGCTCCCCGGGGCCCCCACCTGGCCCAGCGCTTTGACGCCTCCTCCTCCAGATGCTTAAAACGAGGCGGGCGTTGTTTTAAAGCTGGGGCAGGGGGTGCCGAAACTCTTACTGAAATGAGTATGTCACCGCTAAAACGCCAGGCGAACACGCTGAGCTTTGTGAGGGAAGTGCTTTATAGTCAGCAGGACGCGGGAGACGTCTGGATGGCGCCGACAGGGGCGCACCCCCTTGTGCTGCGGCAGGAAGCCTCCTCCGTGGGTTCTAAGCTTCCTGGCAGGTGGTCAGCACCCCCCTGGCGTGGGAGAAGGCCAGTCCCTGCCCCCCTACCCCCCACTAGCAGTGCCCACAGTTTCCATGGGAGCGGTGGTCTTGGAATGTGGCAGCTACAGGTTCCCGAAGGCGCCCTCGCAGGATCGCGTGTGCGTGGAGCAAAGGGTGTTCCTTCGACCCTACCAGGGATACCTTCCCACCGGTACCTCCGTGTCACCACGGAGCAATGGGCTGCGGCCGCCAAAATGAGCACGGACAAGCCTGCCCGAATGCTGTCGCTAAGCTGATTGTCAACCCTCTTGTTGGGGGTCGAGGTGAGCGGCCTGGGGATCCTGTCCAGCCCAAAGTTGGGAAACGGAGCATCGTTTCGTTGATCTCAGGAGAGCCCGGCTGTGTGAAAGGGTTGTCTAGGACACACAAGTTTAAGAAGTCTGTCATCCAATCCGCGAGTGGCGCCTCCAGAACTTCCCCAGCGACACCATTAACCCGCGGCTCTCTTCATTGTTGGCGAGCACTGTCGCCCGTGCCCACGACTTCTGAGCACGGATTGCGGTCATTTCCGGACGCCTCTGTCCCCGGGTCGATCCTGTGGCTGGTCTCATTTCCCAGGTGTCTGATCTGATCCTGGGTCTGGTCTCTCGTCGTCAGGGCACGGAGAGCTGGCGGGAGGTGTGGCGTTAGTGATGTTTTCAGCCCTGGCGCCTCTGACATCAGCTGCAGCTGTGAGCAAACGCTGTTCTGGAAGCACTGGGGCCGTGACTACCTGAGAATTACATTTCCCACGTCGGGGCTTAACGTGCTCCGTCTCTGAGCAGGTTGTTGGCTGCATCGCGCAGGCTGGGCGCCAAACCTGGGTGATGTGTTGAGCAGATAAGAGGCAGCTGTGGCACTCGTGCTGGGAGGGGGGCTTGCACCGAGGCCCCGCACGGACACGCCAGGCCCCCCTCCAGGATGACTTTCTGAGAATCAGGACGTTAGAACCCGCATTGGGATTCCCGGGCGTTGGAAGCCTTTCCCTCTGGCGCCTGGGGTTTGCTGAGGTGCAGCGTGCGGGGCAGGAACCCTGAGGGGGGTTGCCCCTGGGGACTTGCGGGGTGCAGGGGGGCTGCGTCTGTGGGGGCTCAGAGGAGGCAGGTGCTTTGAGAGGGGGGGACCTGCTGGAAGGTTTTGTGCCGAGAGACGGGGAGGTGCCAGGAATGGGCTTTTTTTCCTCTTAAAAGATTTAATTCCCTAGAGCCTCTAGCCCTTTGCCCAAAAATCGATTATTGATTAAATAAATAATAATGATCTCTAAGCATGGTGGGACTCACGTTTTAAAAAATAATAACAAAATATAAAAGATAATCTTTGTCCAAAAATAGAGTATTGATTAAGTAAGTAATAAAACGCCATCTTTTTTTTTTTATCTTATGGGGCCAATATACATGAGCATTTTTAAGTTTTATACAAATTATTTCAATAAAACGCCAAGTTACAAGAGCAGAATGTAAATGCTGGCCAGAGGCACAGACACTGGCTCCGCCCACACCTACATGTGAGCGATGGGCACTGGATTATGACATCAGGACACGCTGTCTTTTCTTCTTTTACCTTTTTACGTTTTCAGATTTTCTGCCACGACTGCGGATCACTGAGCAATGAGCGTCATCACACGGGAGGGGCTGTGGCTGTCTCATATCCGGTGCTTCAGGTTGGGGGAGACGCGCTCACAGGTTTCTCTGGGGAAGAAGGGTGGCCAGTCATGCAGGTCAGGCCCCAGGTCCCGGCTTTCTGAAAGGGACGCTCCCTCCGGGTTTTGTGCAAGTCCCTGCACCAGCTCTGCCCCCCCCCTGCGCTCCGGCCGGCGCTTCAGTAGGAGGTGAGGCCAGCTCACCGGCCCGCATTCCGCTTCCAGCGTCTCTCCCAGCAGCTGATCTCCTGTGATGCTGGCCGGCGTCGTAGCAACCGGAGGATGTGTCATAGTGTGTCTTGGGTACAAATCAAATTCAATAGCTTCTGAGTCAGAGCCGGTGAAATGCTCTGTCAAACGTGACCTTGTGAACTTCATAGATCCCGCGCCAGGCTGGGGAGGAGGCTGGTATTGATTGGGCCCCTTACTGGGCGGCCATTGTTCCCCGGAGAGCTCGGGAAGGGAAGGAGCCCTGGAAAGTCGGCAGCGTTCCTGACCAGGACTGCCTGGTTGGCAACTAATAGGTCCTTTGGAGAATCGTCCTCTGACTCCCAGGGCAGACTGGTCCCAGTTTTAAATGGTGTCCGCTGGAAGGTGTCTTAGTTTGCTTCTATGGATCTTTCTTTTTCTATGAAATGAGATTTTATTTTTACAAAGCAAAGTTTTACTGCTAATGAGTAATAGTGCTTTCTCTCTTTAAATATATTTTTAATTAAGTATATTGGGGTAACATGGGTCACTAAGGTCCTATAGGTTTCCAGTGTACATTTCTGAGATACATGATGCATTGTGTGCCCACCACCTAAAGTCAAATCATCTTTTGTCCCCATATATTTGGTCCTCTTGTCCTCCCCTCTCCCTCCCCTCCTTTCCTCTGTAACCACCATCCTGCTGTCTGTGCCTGTGAATTTCCATCTTCTATTCGACATATAAATCATATGATTCCTGACTTTTCTGAGTGGCTTCTTTTGCTTTGCTTCTCAAGGTCCATCCATGTTGTCACAAAGGCAGTATTTCATCTTTCCTTATGGCTGAGTAGTATTCCGTTGTATATAAGTTCCACATATTCTCTATCCAAACATCTATCTAAGGGTAAAGAAGATGTGAGTAGCCCAGCTGGCATGGCTCAGTATTTGAGTGTCAACCTATGAACCAGGAGGTCACAGTTCGATTCCCGGTCAGAGCACATGCCTGGGTTGCAGGCTGGATCCCCAGTGGGGGGTGTGTAGGAGGCAGCCAATTGATGATTCTCTCTCATCATTGATGTTTCGATTGCTCTCTCCCTCTTCCTTCCTCACCGATAAATAAATAAAAAATATATTAAAAAATAAAATAAAACTAACAAAGGCACAGATTAGATTGCCATCACATTTGTCCATGGCAAACAGAGAACATAAATGAGATAACCTTTCAGTTATATGTGGCTTTTTTTCAGTGATATTCTTTGTCTTCTATTTGAATAGACTCCAAGATAATAAACTTCAAATAAACAAATGAATAAACTTCTGATAAGTGGTTAATACTAAAGATTTATAAAAAATTTATACAACTCATCACCAAGAAAACAAAGAATCCAATTAAGAAACCGCAAAGGACCTGAATAGACACTTCTCCAAAGAGGACATACAAATGGCCAAGAGACACATGAAAACATGCTCAAAGTCACTGATCATCAGAGAAATGCAAATTAAAACCACAATGAGGTATCACCTCACAGCTGTCAGAGTGGCTGCCATCAACAAATCAACAAACAAGTGCTGGCGAGATTGTGGAGAAAAGGGAGCCCTCGTGCACGGCTGGTGGGAATGCAGACGGGTGTAGCCACTGTGGAGAACAGGTTGGAGGGTCCTCAAAGATTAAACATGGGGCTGCCTTAGGACCCAGCGATTCCACCTCTGGGCACATAGCTGAAGACACCCGGAACACCAGTTCTAAAGAACATACGCAGCCCCATGTCCATAGCAGCGTTATTTGTAATAGCCAAGATTTGGAAGCAGCCCAGGTGCCCATCAGCAGACGAGTGGGTAAAAAAGCTGTGGTGCGTCTACACGGTAGAATACTGCTCGGGCAGGAAAGGGAAGGAAAGCTCACCTTTTGTGACAGCATGGATGGGCCTGGAGGGCACAGGCTGAGTGAAATGAGCCCGTCAGAGAAAGACAAACACCGTGTGATCTTATGTGTGTGTGGGACCTAGTGAGCAAAGGAAACTAACAAGCGAGATAGAAACAGAGTCCTAGGTACGGAGAACAGACGGACAGCTGTCATCGGGGAGGCGGGGGCGGGCCTGGGGGAAAGGTGAGGGGACTGAAGAAAGCGCACAAGCGCAGACAACAGCATGGCCAGACAACAGCGTGGCGGTAAAAAAACACCTTCAGGGAAAGGGCTGAGAAGAATGTAGAAGAGGGCACAGTGGGTGCATGGTGAAGGAAGGAGACTTGACTTTGGGTGGTGAACGCATGACGCAATAAGCAGATGACTATCATAGAATTGTCCACCTGAAACCTGTATAATGTTATTAACCAATGTCAGCCCAATAAATTCAATTAAAAAAATAAAGTAACAGCTTCCATGCAGCTTTATCTCTGTACAACAGTGATGTGAAGGGAAATATATGTAAATATGATTTAACATAAGAAAGATAGAGTTTTTAAAGCAGGCCTTTGTGCACAGCTGTGAGAGAAATGACCATGTGGTATTTGTCACTGCATCTGTCTTTGCAAAAACAGGTACCTTGAACTCAAGTGCCGTCAAAGCAAAAACCGCCTCAGGTCAGGAGGCCGGGTGGCAGTTGCTGGGGGTGCGGGGGGAGGGGGAAGAGAGGAGTTTTACTGCAGTGACAGGTCATTTGATAAATTTCACCTACAAAAACTTGAAAGCAACCCGCATGCCGACTGAAGTCTGGTGCTGGGAACGGGGCGGGAAGAGTCAAAGTATGGGCTGGTGTATGTTTCACTCGCTGCTTTCGGGGAGGCATCAAAAGGAAGAGGTGAAGGCAGGCAAACACTGTGGAGAGGATCAGAAAAATAAAGGGGATCCAAGACGCTGGGACTGGGAAAGGCCTGCTAGGGCAACAGGAAGGAACAGGATTAAAAACAAGGTGCTGGGACCACGTCCGTGCTCGTGGGGATGGCGCTATTCTACAGCTTCGTCCTGAGGGTCTTCCCTCATGTGAGCTGAATCTCATTCCCACCGACATTAAATTGAGAGAGAGAGGCGTGGGGACAAAGGACAAAGACTGCAGAGTTAGGTCCAGCTGGGAAAACGTGGTTACGGGCACATGGAGCTGAGCTGAGGCGAGCGGACCAGACATCACTAAGTTTTGGGCATGTTCTGTGCCAGGCACTTTACCACGGGCCCCTACACCCAGTGTCTGATGAAATCTCCTACAACCTCAGAACGCAGATACAATTAACCCCCGATTCACATAAAGAAGAAACTTACTGGCGTTTACAGTCAGTTATGAACGCAAGGCAATACTTGGCTCCCAAACTACATCAAGAGAAGGCCTGCGGAGGCTGGCAGCCCCAAGAAAGATGTCACCCGGCCCCTGTCAGATCTGCTCTGGAGAACGAGGAGCAGCAAGAATCCCCAGGAGGGAGCTGGGGCACAGGGTGGACTCTGGGAGACGCAGAGAATGGGGGTGCTGGACAATTACCTGCAGGGCGACCAAGCATCGGCATTGCCTAGCACCTTCCCAGCTCAGCACAGACAGGCTCGTGTTTGGGGAAAACCCTCAGTTCCAGGGAAACCAACAGGCTGATCACCTTGCGATTGTTCGAGGAACGTGTTTTTTCAGGTGAAGCTGTGATGGAACAATGGGGCAGAGCAGTTGGAAATGTCAGGGAAAGGGTGGTAGTGGTGATGGAGGATGATTGCCAGTCAGCTGGGAAGGGAGAACAGGGAAGGAGGAAAAGAGTAGAGGGAACCGGGCCTAGAGGTTAAAATGAGGTCTGGGTGTAGCCACAGGGAAGTAAAATGTAGATGTGATGGAAGAGGGGTGGTCACCTATGCCAGGATGCCCATGTGAGGAGGCACATGGAAGCACGGTTATACCATAAATACCAAACCCTCTTAGAAGTACAACTGAGCTCAAGTATGAAGACCCTTTGATAAGTCACCTTGTGCGTGAAAGAGAATGATTGTGTTAGTATGTGTTAGCCCTTTTGCATTATATAAAAACTGTCAAAGTGCATTGCCTATGCTATGACCATCTGACATGTAAGGGCAGTGCATGTCATTTTTATACCACGTTGGTGGAAAGCTGAAGTTTACCTCTGTGAGTAAAGAGTATTCACCGATGTACATACAGTGCTCACTAAGTCAGCGGCAAATGTTCAAGAGGAAAGAACACACACAAATAGACACACATTTACACACCAACTTTTTTTTTTTATCCTTGCCGAGGATATGTTTATCGATTTCAGAGAGAGAGAGTAAGGGAATACAGCCTGGGTATGTGCCCTGACCAGGAGCCAACCTGCAACCCCTTGGTGGATGGGATGACCCTCCAATAAACTGAGCCAGCTTGGCCAGGGCCACACCTTTTATTCACATACTCTTATTTCTTGATGCAACACATTTTAAAGCGCAATCTACAAAGGTCAAGAATAAAGACTTGGAGCAAAGATGTCTCTGAAATGATTTATTTCTTTAACTTCAAGGTCTAATTAGTTTATATCGAGACCCTAATCCAGTGGAAGTGTAGGTGGGCTGTTGTATTCTTGTGTCTATCCCTGACCCATCCCACAGATGTGAGGGCGGGGAGGAGGGTGAATATGAGGGCAGCACAAGTCACGATTATTGGATTCTAAAGCTTCTGGAAAAGTATGCAGTTCATCCTGGTTCATATCCTGACTTCCATCCCACCCACACCCCCGCTGACACTGAAATAGGAAAAACAGGTGTGACTCAGGAGAGCTGCTCTCTCCTGAACAATAGAGCAGGTTGGAGGGTTAGCACTGAAAGCGCTGCCGCCAGCAGACCCAGAAGGAAGCAGAGAGGTTCTGACTTTATTTCCCTGTATTTATTTACGGTATAACCGTGCGGGTAGCTTTGGGAGAAGGCATGGGGTGTGGGGTGACTTTTAGTTCAACTCAAAGTGTACAAAGCGCAAGATTGGGAAACTGCGAAGCACAAGCCTGAATGGGGGACGGGGATGAGCTTGGAGCTGACGGGCATCCTTCAGGCTCTTTGTTAATGTTTGTGTGACACATGAAGAACCGGTTCCTGTAGACAAGACACATCCCAGGCTGTTTGCCATGAGCACTCACCCCGTCCAGGTGCGGTGTTATCTGTGTGACGGCGCCATTGGAGGAGTCTTTAACAAACCATATTCAAGCAACACGTTTGAATCAAATAGTTGTCCTGACCATCTTAGTCTTAGGGGAGAAAATAAAAACCAGCGAGAAAATGACTGTTTCTGAGTTATTCTTGAATGAAATGGATAAAAGTGATTTGGAGCACTCAATTAAGAGCCACCCTCGTAGCAGAGAGACCAGCCTGGAAAGATAAGGAGCTGGAGGGTGGCAAATGGTTGCTGTACGATATTGATGCTCCCTCGTCATGGCTGCGGACCAGCCTATAAAGAACACTCAGGGTACCACGTACCTGCTTCCTGGTGCCTTTGATTCATTGTCAGAGGCATCGGCGTTCATCAAGGTGAAGCTGTGGCTGGCAGTCAGCAGCAGAAAACAGCGGAGTTACGTATCAGTGTCCCGATTAACGGAACCAGCCAGCTTTCGCCTCTGAGAACCTGGCGGGATGCGAAGGGACGGTCATGTTACCGTGGGCTTCATGACCCTCCACCACTTGCCTGTGTTTTCACAGGGGCCGTAGGTTAGGTGGTGACTGTGAAGGGAAACGGGACTTGATAAGAAAGGGAACCGATTTGATGATTTCACTCATGATCATCTTAGCTTTGGTCAACCCAGTAATTATTACACATGACAGATAGATCCCAGTAGAGTGCGCAATAGGAAGACAGAGGGATATATTGGGAGCTTCCTTCTTGATTTCTCAGAGAGATCTTGGGAAAATTTCTCTCTTCACATGTGTGGGGGGAAATGTTGTTCTGTTTTAAAGAGCCCCACAAGGAGTCAGGTAGCAACACTGCATTGGCCCCACTGTATCTGAAAACACCAACTCTGGATCTATCCTTACTCACCCTGCAGGGCAAACACTTGCACTCCTGGTCCATAAAGGATGCCATAGCTTGGGATTTAGACTTAAACGCACCTTAACTGACCACCTCACAGTGCACGTCACAAGGCATTGAGAAATCACTGAAGACAAATGACAAGGTCCTATCTTAAAGAGTCCCACACACAGTATAGGAGCTTGTGTGCAGTTTTTGTCAAAAATGATACCTTTCCAGCATATTTTGCTGTGGTTGCATTACCTGTATAGTCAGTTTACCCTTGTTTTTGTTGCTACTTCACGGGCTGAGATGACATCACCAAGGCAGCTCCTAAATAAATGCCGCACACAGACACGGACATAGTAAAAGCAAGAACACAGAAAGACCCACACCCGGAGGCCAGGCTCAGAGAGCCTGACTAAGACCAACACTGAATAAGAGAATGAAAGTAGACTACTTCCCCACCACCACCACCACCACCACCACCACCACCTTCTCACATGGGTTTTCAAATAACTACAATTGATACATGAATGGGTTTAGGACAGTGGTTCTCAACCTTCTGGCCCTTTAAATACAGTTCCTCATGTTGTGACCCAACCATAAAATTATTTTCGTCGCTACTTCATAACTGTAATGTTGCTACTGTTATGAATTGTCATGTAAATATCTGATATGCAGGATGGTCTTAGGCGATCCCTGTGAAAGGGTCATTCTACCGCCACAGGGGTCGCGACCCACAGGTTGAGAATGTTGTCTTAGGAGAAAGGCGGCCAGCACGCATGAGCAGATGGGGATGTACGCCAGCGTAACTTCAATAACATGCCAAGACCCTGCTCCTCGACCCTTGTCCGTTATTAACACCCCAGAATCACATCTTCACCCATTTTGGGTCCCAAAGCAGAGACTAACAGTTTTTATGCGTTAGTCCAGAAATCATGTAAAACAAATCGCGGCATCCCAAACCAAGGTTAGGAGGCCCATGCAGTTACTTTAAACAAGATCTTTGTCTCTTCATATAGATTTGAATTCCTGGCCAGTGTTCTTCCATTTCACCCTGTAGAACTCCGTTTACCTTTTCTCCCAGGACAGGCCTGGTCGCCTTTCTGTGTCTGGAAATGCCTTCATTTCTTCCTCACTTTTAAAGGCAGTTTTGCCAGGTATAATATTCTTGTTTGACATCTTGTCTTCTTTTAAAACTTTGAGAAGCTAGGAAAATTCCGGGACAAGTGGGGAAGGGAAACCGAGACAAGAAAATTAAACAAAGCCAAAAAGCTTTGCAGGCCACTTGTAGCACGACCTTATCTTGAGAACAAAGGGCTCAAACCTCTTCTCACTAAAGCTTGCAGGAGAGGAAGGGAAAAGGATAGGAGTAAGAAAGAGGGAGAATCCTAGTTCAACTTCTCACTAACCAGAGGCGACCTAGTGCAAACCGCCCTGGAGCTGTTAACGCAGCAGGGAGGAGGGGAAGGAAAAGCCCGGTCTCACCTCATCCCACTGTCCATGCAGAGAAGCCAGCAGCCGCGGGATGAAATTGCCAAGTGCTTCTCATAAATTGTGGAAAAGCCGTAACAAAGAAAAGAGGAGACCTTCAGAGTTCGTCTGTACCAGGAAATCCAGCAGAGGGACTTAAAAAACCTGATAGACAGGTGGGCCTAGACGGCAGAACCCCACCCGCCATCCTTGCTCTTCAGACCAGCTGAGAGCCCACGTGTGTCCATCAGCCAGTGTACAGACGTACTTGCCTCACTTATTCAATCAACGCGCATGCTTTAGTTTTTAATGAGTTGACTTTGTCACAATGCAATGATCTGGAGCAGCTGTGGGCAAACTACTGCTCGCGGGCTGGATCCGGCCCTTTTGAAATGAATAAAACTATTGAAAATAAAGACCGTACCCTTTTATGTAATGATGTTTACTTTGAATTTATATTAGTTCACACAAACATTCCATCCATGCTTTTGTTCCGGTCCAGTTTAAGAACCCATTGTGGCCCTCGAGTCAAAAAGTTTGCCCACCCCTGATCTGGAGTCACTCATTTAAGTTCATTGACATGAGCATGTCAGGAACCAAGGTGGGGGACAGCCTTTCCCTCTGACTCAGGGGTCTGTCCGTGAGCGCTCGCTGGGGCCTGTGACAAAGCCATCTTCTCTCGGTCTTTTTCTCTGTCCTGTTCTAGGCTCACTCTCAGGGGTTAAGTGTCCTAATCACAGCCAAGTCTTTGCTGACCGGGTGCTCAGGGTGTGCTTCTTACTGGATCCAGGTGTAGGAGATGCGTAAACCTCGGTCTTTTCTCCTATACATCCAGGTCTTCTCTCAAAGATGGTTGGACAGTCCTCAGGTGCCCACGTTAGAGAACTGGGTGTGACCTGCAGATCGTCCTCTTCCTCTCCGGATAGATCCAGCTGAACCCCAATCCTGTCATTCTCCCTCCTTTCTCACATGAAACAGCAGCACCGGTACCTTCCACTACTGCAAACGCAGGTCACTGGCGTGTTGCTTCCAACTGCGCACTCCTCCAGCTGTTCACTGACAAACACTGTATACTTTCCCCCCAAATACCTCGCCACGTTCTTGTGTATAATGGCCAGCAGGACACCGTCCTTGCTCTAAAGGATCAGAGATAACAAAGCAGGCTCATCGATTTCCTGGGAGAAGAGTGGTCGTGAAAGCGAGCTGCCGATATTGATGGAGGACACAGGGCTCTCTAGAGAGGGCTGAGGCTGCTTCTGTTGGAGCGGTAAAAGCAAACACCTGTGCGGCTGGGGGTCACCTTCTGCAAACAGAAGCAGGAACGCGGCACCGGGCCTTCTGGTCACCCAGGTCACTCAGCCACAAACTAGGTTTCTCTAAGTCCATGTTTTTTTCATTTTTATAACAGACAACAGATTTCATTCTTTTAATTGACTATGTTTTCAGAATTGACATGCTTTTATTTTATTTTTTTAATATACTTTATTGATTTTTTTACAGAGAGGAAGGGAGAGGGATAGAGAGTTAGAAACATCGATGAGAGAGAAACATTGATCAGCTGCCTCCTGCACACCCCCCACTGGAGATGTGCCCACAACCAAGGTACATGCCCTTGACTGGAATTGAACGTGGGACCCTTCAGTCCACAAGCTGACACTATCCACTGAGCCCAACCGGTTAGGGCGTGAATTGACATGCTTTTAAAATTCTTCTTTAGAAGTGCAACACTGGCTCTATGCAAATCAGATTGAGATAATTATTCCTTTCATTGTTATCTGAAAATGGACAACTCAGTGAACTCCTGTATGTATCAGTTTGGACCATAAATTATAATCTCCAGGAGGGCCGCTGACAAAGTTCCCTCCTCATCAGTGTGGCCCTCTGTGTGGCAATTTTGGAGGAATAGAAGCGAAATCAGAATGTGCCTCTCCGGATTGCAATAATTCAAATGTTCAAATCAAATCTTGTAGGTTTTGAAAGCTGTTCAAAATGAAGGATTCAAAGTGCTTTAATGATGTCTCCTAGGAACACGTGAGAGCATCCTACTGGCGTTTATGGCCTCCCAAGGCGTTGCCTTAGCAACTAGCATGACCATCTGTATGTGTAACTCTGGCACATTGTTAAGCCATCATTCTGTACTAGGAGTAATAATAGCTGGAATTTATTAAATGCTTCTTTTTAATCAGGTACTGTTTTACATACATTATCTTTTTACTCCCACTTAATGTTTGTAATAATCCTATGGGAGAGATCTGGTCAGTATCGGAACTCACAGATGGGAACATGGGGGCACCGTGATGTGAGCGGCTTCTCTGGGGCCGTGGACACGGTGGGTGGCGGAGCGTGGCTGTGCTGCACGCACCTGATTAGTGCTGACACGTAGCATTCCACTTGCAGGCGCCCGTCCGGATACAAGGAAAACTCACAAACACCCTGCACAAGGGCATTCCCCGGGGCTGCTTGCAGGCCAGGGAACCCCGTGCGCTGCCTTCCTAGTCATGCTACTGCCGCAGTTGCTCAGGCAGCGTGAGTCCATCTGGGGCAGGAAAATGGGAGGACAGGAGATTCCCAACGGGAAGATCAGCTACTGAGACCACAGTCGTCATGACCTCGTGGTCACTTCTGTCACATTCGGGTTAAATCCTGGGGACTCCATAACATCAGCAGCCACAGTGAGGGTGCAAAGCAAAGCTTGGGGGGGGGCTTTGGCTACCATGAAACCTCAGTCACCTCCTCCAGACACCCCAATAAACATACGGTCGCAGGAACACTCGCGATTCGCAGTTTCCAGCAAAGTTCCAGCAATGAGATTTGCTCCCTCGGGTTCCCTTTATGGACATAGGAACATGGATGAACAATAAGTTACGTGTAGAATGACAATACCCCGGTGTTCATTCCTCATTGGTCTGTGCTTTCCCCTCTTGATGAGTATGCTTGTGTATGTGCACACACACAAGCACACATGGGAACACGCATGTACATGCACACACACACACACACACACACACACACACACACTCCCCACAGAGAATAGAGTAATATTACCACATAGCAGAATTAGGAATCTAATTCCAGTGAGTTTCGGTCTGTTCCCGCTCTCGGGATAAATCTTGACTTCCAACCTGAGAGCTATCATATGGAAACACCCACTTTAAAGTGCATGCAAATAGCACTTTATGATCATCTTACATTTAACACCGCTGCTCATCTGTGAGGCCGAGTCCAGGCCTCGCCCTGCTTTCATGTAACACACACACTGACTGTGACTAGGAAGTGGTACAGAAGGGACAGCACCTGCCCCCGCACACCTTACACCCCATTAAAGCCCCTTCCTTTGCCAATTCCGTTCCCTGGGCCGGTCCCTCGGGCCGCCTCTCCATCCCTCTGAAGCCTGTGAGGCGCACCCACCTGTGTTGGGAGCTTAGGGAGATGCCAGCTCAGCCTCTGCAGGTTCTTCCTGGGCCCTGTCAGCCGGCCCCTGGGCACAGCGGGGCTTATGTCACCGTGATAGGCCACCAAGACCTGCCCGCGCCACCCTGACGCCGGCCGTGCAGGAACCTGTGCCAGGAGGTTACACGGGCCAGCGACAGAGACCAGTCACCCCAGCCTCCAGGACCGAGATGGCAGCCAGCGGCTCAGCCTGCGTGGCTCCTGTGGCCGTGCTGGGTGGACGGAAATTCTCTGAAAGACTTCCACTCGTCACGTCCCATTCCAGCCTCCCTTCCTCCCAAGCTCTGAGGGCGCCTGCCTTTCCCTGCCCTTCTATTCAGGGAAGATAATAACCATTTCTAACAGCATGCACCCCGGGTTTTGTTTTGCTTTCCCAGGAAATGGCAAAGAATGGCGTAGGGCACAGATTGGAGACACTTTGGCCTCACGCGAAAGAGAGGAATTCACATCGAAGAAATTAGAGCACATTCCTTGTAAGATTTACATATTTCAGTTGTAGGCTTCCAGACACAGGTGTTCTTTTAAAGGCTTTCTTAGAAAAACAGTTTCTATGGCAACCACATCACACGTAAGGCCAAAAAGAATTAACTTCAACTTGAATTGGATACTTTCAACTTGTGCTTAGATCATCCAAATAAATTGCACCAAATATAATCTGTGCGAACACTCTGGTGTTATTCAGCTCCTACCTTTCTATTTCTCCGTAACGCATCTGCGTCTGCCTCTGCCACTTAATGAAGGCTCCGGCTGTAGACTCCCCGCTGGCAGATTTTATTTTTCTTTCCTCAAGGAAAGACTCCACGGAATGACACTCAGCCACGCAGGACGGGGACGGTCTTCCTCACGCCTGCCAGCGACGGCGTAAAACTGTAAATGTTACCATCTAAGGGGTGGAAGGTTACCTCCGGTTTAGTTTGCATATTCTGTAAGGACTTTTCGCTTACTAACAAATCTTCCCTTTCTTTTATTGTTACTCTCCCGTTTTCATCTTACTCCTAACTGTAGTTTTTCAGTTGACTCACTTGAATTTTCTCTGAAGACTCGCTCAGTGTCTGGGAATGGTTACAATTTTTCCTTTCTATTTTAGTCTTGACATTTATTTTATTTTTCTATGGTTTGTCCTGTCTACCTATCGTTTTATTTAATTGTTTCAATCTCCTTCTTTTCCTATGAATGCTGGGCACACATGATCACTTCACCCATAATTTATTTTACTGAATCAATTGCCTCTTCTCTTATTCTTAATGCCACTCTGATGTGTGATGGTGGAACTTGTCATTTCGCTTTATCTTAAAGGCAGAGCGGAAAAGAGCTTCTGGGGAGATGTTCCCTGCTGTCCTCACAGCCTCCTTTCTCCTCTAGCGGGTGTGTGTGCATGTGCGTGTGCGTGTGCGTGCGTGTGTGTGCGGGTGTGTGTGTGTGTGTGTGTGTGTGTGCGGTGTGTGCGGGTGTGTGTGTGCGGGTGTGTGTGTGTGCGGGTGTGTGCGGGTGTGTGTGTGTGTGTGTGTGTGTGCGTGTGTCATGGATCCTTTCATGATCTCTGCTTTTCTTTTCACCATTACCTTCCGTCACGTTTTAAGGAAGAATTGGAGTTGGCCCTCAGTGTCATTCTTCAATGCTGTTTAGCAAAAGCAATTGCTCAAAGATTACAGTGTGTGCGTTCCAAGTTCCCAGCGCTGAACTAATTTTCGCTCATAATCTCCTCTGATGTGTGTCAATTGAAGTTTATTTTGGGGACGCAGCTGGAGTGAGGGTGGTGGACAGCCAGGGGGTTAGGGGGCTGGCTGCCTTGCTCCTTTGTTCATGCGACAATTTATTCTCCCAACTTTGCAGAAACTGCTGCACTGTGTTTGACTGCATCATTCTCATCTCGGCTTCTGCTGCCACGTGTCCACCTTGTCTTTTCCCGTGTGACTCTCTTTCTTTTTCTTACGAGGCCATGGTCATATTAGATCAGCGACCACCCTACTGACCTCATCTACCAACATGTTCTATTTGTTTCCAAGGAATGTTGGTCTCCTTCACATGTACCGGGAGTTAGGACTTGGACATATTTTTGGGAGGAGTCACACTTGAACCCATAACCAACGGTGTCTATGACTTTTGGGACATTTGTAACCTATTTAAGTTAAATTTAAGTTACATTTAAGTCTTGGTAATGGAATAAAGTAAAAAGTCGTAGTACAATTTGGTGTTCAAAACATGGTTTAGTCACATGGAGAGGAGAACGATTCCTTTTGTGTCTGCTAAAACTTACAGAACTGTTTCGCGACAGCAGCATCATTGCAATAAATACACGAGCTTTCACGCTGTCTGCTTGATTTATAGTTCCTGACAGACATGATAATACCTAAGCTTCGATACGTCTTGTTACTTTATGTTTATGGTACACATATCCATGTCACTTCTAATCTGCTGGTGATTTGCAAGTGTACTCCTCTTATAACTGAGAATCCAAATATCCATTTTTCAGCTGCCGACGCTCAATCACTGAGCGGTTGTTCTGTTATGTTCTTGGTTTCATTTGGCTTAAAAAATAGACGCTCTGGACTCTAGTCTAGAGTGATACCATCGAAGACATTCGTCCATAGGCGTAACACTTCATAGTCATCAGAGCTGCTTGACAAGGAGCCTGCGTGTCCTACTGTCGCCTAACTGCGTACCCAGCAGACACAGTTGAAGATGCAGAGAACTTGGGGAGCTGAAGCGTTAACTGTGTCTGGGAATTCGAAGGCAATAAAAACGCACTCGGAATCGTCACTCCTGCAGAAAGCTGCATCGTCACGAGTGGTTCAACTTCATACGTGTGCCCGAGAACCCAGGGCATTAGAAGTTACTACTTCTAATTAGAAGGTGCGAACAGTCCCATTTAAGTATTCATTTGCCTGGTGCTTACGGAACAATTTGGACAAGATACGCGTGGGTGAGCAAACACCACAATAAAGGTGAGCACAACCCCTGGAAGGGATGTTTTCTCTCACGCCTTGCAAACTCTCCTACGTGTCCAAGCGCTGTGAGGGGCCGAGGCCGTTCCTCAGGGTGACAATCGGCATGATCCCAGCGGCCCCGCAGGCACATGGAGTGCCACCGGGAGCAGGCGGCGCTCGCTCTGACCGCCCAGGCTGCACTCCTCATCCCGCCTTCTCGCCCCTCCTTGGGCATCACCTCCCACAGAAACAAAGTCTACCCACACCTCGCCCTGGCTCTGAGTACAGTAAGCTGCCAGATCCACATACGGGGGCTTTTGCATTAAAAAATGGGCCGTTATAGAGCCTTTTGGGAAGATCCTTCAAAGGCCACCAAGCTTATTTTTTAAATATTTTTTATTGATTTCAGAGAGAGGAAGGGAGAGGGAGAGAGAAGCACCAATGATGAGAGAGAATCATCCATTGACTGCCTCCCACACAACCCCTGCCAGGGATCAAGCCTGCAACCAGGGCATGTGCTCTGATAGGGAACTGAACCGTGATGTCTTGGTTCATGGGTTGATGCTCAACCACTGAACCACACCAGCTGGGCTAGATTATTCTTTGCATCATGATTCTTGCATTCATTGTTTTTATGGGGATTCCTCTTGGTGTGTTATTGTGTACACGTGCACCTCTCACAGCTTCCCTCACCCTCCCTCCTTCCCTCCCCTCCTTCCTGAGAATATATATCATCTGTTTCTCTTTCTGAGAGTTCACTATTAGTGTATAAAGATTATATATATATAAAATTAGGTATATCAAATACTAGTACACTTGTTGTAAAGCTATATTAAACTTAACGTTGGTACAGATTTAGGGGTCAATGAACAGATCCATGCATATATAAGATCCTGAAATATTTCACAGCTGTTTTTTCATGTCAATGGGAGAAATAATCAATACATAGCACAGGGAAACCAGTGGCTATTCAAGTGGGAAAAAGGAAACATTTCTCTTGATTAATAGACTAACATTCCCCCTGACGAGTGAAGTCTGGGCACGGGATTCACTTTAGCTGTGAGGGTTTGTGACCTTGTGTCCGGCTGCTTCTGCTGGGCGATGCAGGACACGGACACGGGAGGAAGCTGGAGAGGAAGTGGTTTCCTGTGCTGTTTGGTAATTGCTCCACAAGCCGACAGTTCTTTCAAAACCAGTTTCCAGAAAAGGCCGTGCAGCTAATACATGGCAAAAAAATGGACTTCACATGAACCATGAAGTTAAATGTGAAGACTAAAACAATTTATTTTGAAAACAGCATATCAGAATATTTTAACTCTTTGCAGTGAGAAGGACTTTCTTAAATAAAACAATAAATGTAAATGATAAGTAAATATATTAATAAATAGTGCATTAAAAGCAAGAATTTCTGTGCATTATCATGTTTATTTCATTGCCACAGTTACCATAATACTTTTTTAGGAACAGAATGTTGCATTCCATGTTATAATCTGTCCTTCCCCTAAAATGATATGTTAAACTATAATATAATCAACCTACAATTGAAAAGAGTACACAGATAAAATGACCTACAGTTACACACAAGTAAATCAAACATTAAGTATTCTATCTTTCAAATGAATAAAAACATAGGAGGAAAGTAACTGATAATAAAATTATATACATTTTAACACATAAATGACTGGAGGAAACTACAGGAGATGATGTCTTAGCTGGTTGCCTGCATCCACATAGGTATATATTCAGGACACGCAATTAGTCAGAGTTCACACTGTTTCTGTGGTTTGACATTTTGAAATGAGACACAGTCAAGGACGTGCTTCTGTGTAAATGGTACTGTGCACAGTTACTAACACCGACTGTACATGGCGTGGATTGGAGATTACGCCATGAGTGGTATGGACATTGGTATTTTAATTTTCTGACCTTGTGAACACCTTTTGGTAAATGTCTGAATAAAACCAAGTATACTCTTCACTCACTCACATAAAAACTGTGTTTCTGGGTAATCCCATGAGTATTAAGCCCAGGAAAAAATATTTATGTTTCAAAAGACTATTAAGTTCTTGGCTCCGCTAGTCATCCACCTATAGGAATGTTAGCAGGATTGATGGACAAGTAGGGAGGACTTAGGACACTGTGTGTGGAGGAGGACTTAGGACACTGTGTGTTGGGGAGGACTTAGGCGACTGTGTGTTGGGGAGGACTTAGGACACTGTGTGTTGGGGAGGACTTAGGCGACTGTGTGTTGGGGAGGACTTAGGACACTGTGTGTTGGGGAGGACTTAGGCGACTGTGTGGTGGGGAGGACTTAGGACACTGTGTGTTGGGGAGGACTTAGGCGACTGTGTGGTGGGGAGGACTTAGGACACTGTGTGTTGGGGAGGACTTAGGCGACTGTGTGGTGGGGAGGACTTAGGACACTGTGTGTTGGGGAGGACTTAGGAACCTTTGTGTTGGGGAGGACTTAGGAACCTGTGTTGGGGGAGGACTTAGGAACCTGTGTGTTGGGGAGGACTTAGGACACTGTGTTGGGAGGACTGAGGACACCTGTGTGTTGGGGGAGGACTTAGGCCAATTCCGACCTCCCACCTCTAGACCTGTGTGCAGGTAACACGTGTTTTACATGTCCGTATGTCTGATCGTTTTTGATGCAGAAAAATAAACGAACACAGGATCACATGGGCCTGGTGACCTCATGTTTCCATAGGGACCGAGGGGGGCCGGGCCCTTTCGCAGCAGCCACTTGTCCAGGAGAGAGGCTCCGCTTGGGAAGGCCTCTCTCACCGGGACAGGCGCCCGCTCCCCAGACGCAGGTGTTTGCATCGGAGCAGCCCTGTGAGCTCACGGGCTCCCTGTGTTGTACTTAATGCCGCCCGTCAGCCTGAAGCCGCGGCGTCTCCCGGGATCAGAAACGCTGTCTGTTCTCCCCACGGGGCATCGGGCCCCGCCTGGGACCAGCGTCTCTCCTGCTCGAGTCCCACTGGGCTGGGGCGGGCCTCCTGCTGCTCCCTCTGACCAGTCCCCAAAGTCTCACCTCCTGCAGACGGTCTCCTCCCGTAATGTCCGCCATCCAACGTCTAGTTCCAGCAAGAGAGAGAACGCAGCCCCAGGGGAACTGGAGATTCCACCTGCGCTCCTGCGGCTGGGAGGTGGGCCTCCTGCTGCTCCCTCTGACCGTTCCCTGTTGAAGGCTGCGCTGGGTTTTCTGGGTCAGGGGTGGGCGTGGAGCCAAGTGGTGAGTGGGCCGAGATGCTGAGTTACTGGGACTCCCCGAGGATCCCTCCCGGCATCATTCACTCACGGCGCCCCTGCCTGCACCTGACCCAGAGCAGGGATCAAACTCATTGACAGTTTGTGAGCTTCTCAGGGGCCTTCTTGGGCTCCAGAACTCTCACCTGAGCCTCCATCACCCGCCCATCTGCGCCTCTGGCTGTGCCCCGGGGCCTTTGGTGGCCCACCCGCCACTGAGGGCATCCTTCTGCTCCGAGCATTGACCTGGGCGAGATGTAAGGCCAAGCCAAGGAACGCCTCTCTCATCTGGCTCACAGGCTGTGAACAGTATGCATTGGCCGCTCCCCTGCACTCGGGGACACTCAGAAGCCCCGTCTTCAGAGCTCACGGGCCCCAGGAGCTCCTCCCCGTCCACGGCTGGGGCGGGAGCCGGACAGCCATCGCCCCAGCGGTTTCCTTGGTGACGCTCTGCTCTGCGTGCCTTTTCCCAGGTGCGCTCCGAGCTGAGGGCCGGGGGGTGGGGGAGGGGACACGCCCTGGCTGAGTCGCTGAGGGGCCCCAGTCTCATTCTGTCACACGCCCTCGGGACCCTTTCTAAAGCCGGGCTGTCCACGTGCCTTGCACACGCTCTGCAGCCGGTGTCACCTGAGATTCCGTAGGCAGGCCTCCTCCCATGTCGTCAACACTCCCATTAGCAGCTGGAAGCAAAGGCCGTGGTCAGGAGCACAGCCCACGTGGGGAGGTGGGTAGCTGCCTGCTTGGCAGTTGGCATGAGCTGTAACCAACACCTGTCACGTGTCACTGAGACTGCACGACGACCCAGCTACAGGGTCCAGTCCGCACCTCTCCGTAATGTTCACAGTTACGTGTCACGAGTAAGTTTTTTCAAATGCTTCATAAAAATCCACTGAATAGTAAACGCATTTAGGAAAAGAAGGAAACTCAAAAAATATGCAAGAAACACAACAAAATAAATAGGTGATAAAAGGAGTATTTTAAAACCAGACTTGAGATTTCTTGGCATGATCTGATGACGGAAGTGCTAGATATTGAAAAACTAAGTTTGAGTATTATTAGAAAGTTATCAGTGTGGATGGAAGGCAAATTACAAACTGGGAAGAATATTTAATATGACAGGCCAATGATTAATGATTTTATTATTTGAAAACACCCACAAATTCAGTAAGAGAAAAGACAATGACTCCATTAAAAATGGCAAAAGATATGAAAAAGTAATGCATAAATTACTATGATAAAGTCCAAACTGGTTAATTATCTAGGAAATGCAAATATAAACAAAACGAGGAGCCATTTTTCATCTTTCAATCTGGCAGTGGCAAATGTTAATGCACAGCGTTGGCAAAGCTCAAGATTGTCTCCTGGAAAGCTGATGGGAGAGGAAAAGGCGTATAAATCTCCATTTGGCAAAGTATGTGAAAACCCTTAGACTATGCATGCCCTTTGACCCGCAGCCTCCTGTGCAGACATTTAGATCGAGGCAATAACAAAGGTTGTGAGCCAAGATTGGCCACAGGAATGTAGAGCATCGCTTCTAACTGTAAAAACTTGGAAAAAAAAATTAAATGGGAAACACGACATACAACGGTAACTTTATACTTCTGTAAAGCCAATTAGATAAAAAGCAAACTAATATTTTCTTTGATGATTCGTATTTATTCCCCATCTGCTTTGTATGAGGGACTCTTCTGATACTGGCGGTGAGTCCATGACTAAGGCAGGAAAAGTCTCTCAGCTCACAGTTTACCTTCTAGAGAGTTACAGGTAACTTCAGGTCACAAATGCTTTGGAAATAGAAGGCAGGTAAGTGGAAGTGAGTAAACCTGATTATGAAACAGTGTACACAGCACGATCCCCCCTTAAAGATGAGCAGCCCCATGTGGACGTGCAGGGTGACCCCAACCTGGTGGGGACGGGAGGTGCTGGGGCAGCTCTTCGGAGTGACAGCTCTGGGGACCCTGTCTGATTCCAGCGGCCCAGCAGACACGTGCTGAGTAACCTAGCATTTCCTACAGATAACGCTACCGCCCTTGCCAGTTAACTGCCAGGATACTTGCACCTGAAACGGAGAAAAGGTGTACATTCTATCCCAGGAAGATGGTGGAAGGACCTGAGACCATTTCTCTAGCATAATACATGTTCTGATTTCATCCAGAATATAACCAAATGTACCTCCTTAACGAGTACTTTCTCTTTATTCAGAATTTAGTTTTTGTCGCTGGGTATCGAAGCCTTTCTGTAGGAACACCGTTCATGTCGATTCCCGGGGGCAAAGCGAGAAGCCACACGGCTGCTGAGGCCTTGGGCGGACGTGTTCCAGGGAAATGCCGGGTTGACGTGAACGTGGGCAGGACCGCGGCAGGTGCGGCACACGGTCATTTAACTGAACGATTGATCACTTAGCACAGACGAACCGCCGCGTCATCGATGTTCTCCCTCCCGTCGGCTCCTCCTTCCCCCAGAATCTGCTTAGAGGATAGCGATCCGCCAGCCTGTCCCAGTCACGGCCCCGGGAGAAGGGGCTTGTCAATGTGAGCTCTGAGCCGGGCGCAGTGCGGGCGCATGCCACGCGGGAGATGTGCCTGCAGAGCCAGCGCCTGATGTGCCGGGTGCGGTGCAGCGCTGGCTCTTTTTCCACAGAAATGCCATCGGCAAGGGGAGACGTGGCCCTGGCGGACGCATGTCTGTCCATGTCTGTCCGCTGCCTCCGGGCACGCGTGCTGGCTCGTCCTGGGGACAGGCGTGGCGGAGGGCCATGCTCAAGCACGTGCGTTCACACGGCTTCCCTCCTGAGTGACTGGCTGGCCTTTACCTCCACGCGTGTTCTGAGTCCCAGTCCCTGTGTTGTTCCGGGAGAACACACGCCCGTGAGTCGCCACAGAAGCGGGTTCTCTCCGCGCGGGGGCCCGGGGTGTGGGCGGCTCTGGGGCCGCGGCTCCTGTGAAGCTGGACTTTGGGCCGCGTCCCCCGGCACCTCAGACGCAGCCAGAGCTCCTGTGGTCACTGCCCCCTGGGAAGAGCCCCGGAGAGGGAGTGCCTGCCCACAGAGACGTCCAGCTGGGAGCAGCTC
>NW_006284844.1:1922238-1922533 GCF_000327345.1 Myotis davidii
CCACACCCCCAGGCGCGGGGGATATGGGGGGCCGTGAGCAGTGCGTGCCCGCTTCCGTGGCTGCTCTCCGGATTGTTCCGTCTCTCGTGTTCGCCGATCACCTGCCCCACGGCCTTCAGCACCGTGACAGGCCCAGCGGGCGTGTGCTCCTGCGCCATGGAGAGCCCTGCCGGCGCTCAGCACGGTGGGTAGACCGTCCTGCCTCCCCGTGGGTGAGTCTCCCGGCCAGCGTGTCACCCCCGTGGTGCAGAGGCGGGACTCTCATCGCCGTGGCCCTGCAGTCAGCGTCCACGTC
>NW_006284844.1:1922621-1924428 GCF_000327345.1 Myotis davidii
ATCTCTACCATCCGCCCGTTGCTGCTGAATTCTTCTGTTTCGAAACCCAGCACAATGAAGTTCCACCGGGATGGCATTCGGAAATGAAGATGGGCAAGAAAGAAGCTGGTCTGAACGCCATCCTCTCTGCCAGGAGAGAACCAGCGGGAGAGGGAGGAGACCAGGAAGTCTCCTTCCGGACGTGCTGCTCTGAACGCTACTGCACTTACTAGTGAGAGGCAGCGGCGAGTCCTCATCTGTAAAACGTACTCAGCAGCCGAGAGCTTCATGGGCGGATGGAGTGTGGGGTGTGTGGGGTATGGGGAACAGCCGCTTAAAACACCATGACAGCATGTGGTTCCAAAAGTGTTTACACCCCAAGGGTTCCCTTTGCCTGGGTGAGAGCTAACGTCACTTGGGGGTCTCATGCCTCCAGTCTGGGCCAGAGAACCCTGGTGCTGGGGGAATGGCCTGGTGCTGCCAGGAGACTTCAGGCCTCAGGGACCCCAATGCCACCGCCATCCTCTGGCTGGAGGGGAGTCTCAGCCTGACTGAGGTTTCCAGTTCCGGGGTCTGATGTGGCACCTGGCACTTGGTGCTCCTCAATGCCTAACTGACATGGCTGCCTGCTTCCTATTTTGGGATTATCTAAAGGCTCACACTGTCAGCCAAAGGTCATTGGTGCCAAACCCATGCCAATAGGACCCCCATTTGGGGTGCAGCGAAGAAGAAGCCGTTACCCGGTGCAAACAGCTCAGCTGTGATGGAGCGGGGCCGGGGACAGCTTGGTAGAGTTCCAGCTGGACTGTGAAGCAGCGGGGCCGGGGACAGCAGAGCTGTGGGGCAGCTCACATCCAGCCTCTGAGCGACAGAGGATGCGCCGGAAGTTCGGTTTTGTGCCGGGAAGAAAAAAAAACTCTGTCAAATGGAATCAGCCCCCGGGGGACTTGATGGAGGACAATGACAGTGGCCGTGGCTGCTGCTGGGCTGTTACTTCCCCTGCCAGGGCCGCATCACCCGTTCAATCAGACACAGCGTGAGTGCCCTCCGCGCACAGATCTTAACAAAATACCATGTTCCGGCGCCGGCTCATTTTCCACTTTCCTGTGGAGCTCGCACCGGAGAAAAATGACACTCAGTGTGTGTCAGAGAAGGCTGGGCGGCCGGGAGGAAGGCAGTGACCTTGTGTGCTTTCGGAGAAGGCTAATGGCTCAGGGAGGGGGTGAGTTGTAATTTCTCTGTGTTTTCTTTGAAGAGTGAGAATAGGACTGACATGTGAACTTCCCTTTGGATGGCCTGGCATGGGCAGCTAAACCAAAATGGTCCCAGTTGGGGCTGGACGGTCATCATGCCTGTTTCAAGGGGAGATTCCTAAAACCCAGGTCCTGGTTTCTGGGTGCAGACACACCCACCCAATATTTTGATGATTTGACCAAGATTGGCTTAAGAAGACTGACCATTGCAGGGGGGCGGGTATTGAATTATTATTGTATTGGACTGAAGTTGGCTAAAATTTCCCATACTCTCCACTAGTTCGTCTGTGTAATTTGTAGCTTCCTCTTCATAATTTTCCTTCCAATGTCCTTGGATATTAAAGACTGACTCTTGGTGTTCCCCCAAATTCATATTTGGGGATCCTAACCCCCAGTGCGATGATATTAACAGGCGGGACCTCAGGGAGCAATTAGGTCATGGGGAGAAGACCTCAGGAATGGGATCAGTGCTCTTGTAAAAGACCGGGAGAGCTCCCCCCCTCTCCCGCCACACAGGACACAGAGAGCGCCCACCCCCCTCCCGCTACAGGGGACACAGAGAGCACCCCCCACTC
>NW_006284844.1:1924476-1940912 GCF_000327345.1 Myotis davidii
CAGGGGACACAGACAGTGCCCTCCCCCACTCCCGCCACAGGGGACACAGAGAACACCCTCCCCCCTCCTGCCACAGGGGACACAGACAGCGCCCTCCCCCCTTCCGCCACAGGGGACACAGAGAGCGCCCTCCCCCCTCCCGTCACAGGGGACACAGAGAGCAGATGGCTGTCTGAGGACCAGAGAGTGAGCTCTCACCAGACAGAACCTTCTGTCACCTTGATCTTGGACTTCCAGCCTCCAGAACTCTGAGAAATGAGATTCTGTTGTTAGAAATGATTCAGTCTATAGTGCTTTTGTTACAGCAGCCTGAGGAGACCAAGACATCCATTTAGTACTAGAGGCCCAGTGTACGAAATTGTGCTCAGGTAGGGTGCCTAGGCCTAGCCTGTGATCAGGGCCATCTTCTGCCCACTCGCCAGTCCCCAGTCCTGCCCTGCCGCCACCCACCCTGGTTCCCCGTGGTTACCCATTCACCATCCTGTGATTGGAGCCTGTGGGCTGGGGGGAGGGACCAAGAGGTTGGCTGTTCTACCCACTTGCCAGTCCCCAGTCCCACCCCACTGCCACCCACCCCGGTTCCCGTTCTCCATCCAGTAATCGGAGCCTGCAAGCTGCAGTGTGTGTGTGTGTGTACCGAGAGGTGGTCAATGCACCTCATAGCGACTGGTTGAACGGTCATTCTGGTCGTTATGCTGTATGGTCGCTGGGCTTTTATTATATAGGATGTTGCGAACTGTTCTCTTGCCCTCCTTATCGTAAGATTCTTCCATACTTTAGGCCAATGGGCATTTTCAAACATGGAAAAGAACAGGTTGACATTGAGAAAAGCATTGAAGACATCGAGATAAAGCCAGTCAATACCGGATGGACAGGTGACCTGTAAGGGCTCTGTGGAGGGTTAGTGCAACCTCAGCTAGAGTCGTCCACCTTTAATGGGAGATGTGGTTGTCATTTTGTCTCCATGGGGCCACCCTGTGATTTCTTGACTGCAGCTCCGCTTCTCTTGTCACTCTGCAGAAGGCCTCACCTTGTCACCAGAGCCCAGAGCCTAGCGTCCTAATCGCAGCATTTAACCCACAGTTGCCTCAGGTGCTCAGTTCCTGTGGTGCCATCGGAGCACTGCTCCCTGGTCTGCCTCACTCTCCCCCAGGCCACCTGTCTCCTGGGTCCTGTGACAGCCCACCAGCCCAGGCTTCACCGGAACCTCCACTTCCTTATGTTGACGCAACGACCTACATAACAACGTCCAACTCAGCATCCTCATTGTCATGGAGTCTCTGGCCCTCAAGCCCTTCAACTTCTCAGGGCCCAAGAAATAAAACTCGCACCACATCATCCACGGTCACCGCTGTCCACGCCCCGGGCCAGGGGTCACCTGTCCTCTCCCAACGTCTCTGTGACCCTGCCTCAGCTCTCCTGGGGGTGCCGCTCCCGGGAGCACGGCCTCTCAGGCCTTTGGCTTCTGCCCCACCCCCCTGGAACCACCCACTGGGCTTAGGGGCTCCTCTGGCCGATCCCAAGCATCCTGCTCAGTCTCCACATCACTTCCTCTCTCTGCCCCCGTGGCCCCGTGGCCACTCCTTCTACAGCATCCTTGTCTGCTGTCCTCCCGAGATCGAGATCGCCTGTGACCAGTCGGGCCAGCGTTCTCCACCTGCCTCTCTTCCTCTTTGTCTCTTCCTACCATGCCCTCCTCCCGAAGAAATGTCTGCAGTCCTCCTCACTTCTCACTCTCCTCTCCGGGGACGCTGCCGGTCCTGTGGAACCAAGAGACTGCCCCCACACCACGCGGGGCGAGAAAAACTAGGGTTTTACAGCAACAGTTGTAGACCAATTTCCTGCCCATAAAACTATGTAATAGTGCTTCATGCATTCATTATCTTGTTAAGGTAACAGGATGTATAGTTATATGATGACAGTGATATAGGTGTAACATGCTTGATACACTATACAATGACAATACCCAAACACAAATATTCGTGACAGCTGAAAATACTCTCTCGAAGTTATAGTATAAAGTGAGAGACATCAATATTATAACAAGTTTAAGTATTGAAAATATATGCCAAAGCTCTAATAAAATTATGTTAGACAATGCAATAGCTACAATTAATATAAACAGAATATGTAACATAGGGTTTTTCTTAATCCTCAAAATTTAGATGGTATTTCAAGAAGATTTTAGTTAAATAACATTTCTAACATATTCAAATAAGCACAGTAGCTATAATGAACATAAATAAAATATGTAATATAGGGCTGTTCTTCATTCTCAATGTATAAGTGATGACTCAGGAGAATTTCAGCTAAAAAAACATCTCAAATATAGGCAAGATGATTTCAAGTACTCCTCTCTTTTTATATTGGAAATGTAACAAGTGGCCACACAGTATTATTTATTGGAGAATACGTGTGCAATATATGTGATAAATCATGGTAGTCTTTATTTATAAAGGTTACTGGTAAAGTAATTAATAAAGAAAACCACAAAAAACCTTGAACAGGTAGCTAATAAAAAAAGAAATATAGCTGGCCGGTGTAAGTGGGAAGATTCTCCATCACAAGGAGAATCAGAACCGTGTCATCTGCAAACCATGAGATGGTTGCAGCGGTAGCCCTCGGAGAGGCTTTAAAACAGGGACGTGAAAGAGCTTGTATAGTGTGGGGGCACACCAAGTAAATCCTGCCCTTTTTAATCCTACCCATTTCCGTCCTAGCCAGTGTGCTCAGTGGATAGAGCGTCAGTCTGTGGACTGAAGGGTCCGGGGTTCAATTGCGGTCAAGTGCACGTACCTCTATTGCAGGCTCAATCCTGGCCTCATGGGGGCGTGTGCGGGAGGCAGCCAGTCAATGTGTCACTCTCACATCAGTGTTTCTCTCTCTCTGTCTCTCCCCTCCCTTCCACTCTCTCCAAAAAATATCCTCAGGTGAGAATCAACAACAACAACAACTATATATATATTTCCTTAGAAAAATATAAGGGATGTGTGCAAAGATGCCTAGACGGGAATGCTGACCGCAGCATTTTTTAAATGGTGATGAAAACAATGTATATATTATAACATTTTTGTAAATATTAGAAAACTACTGAAATGTTATGGAAAACCTGGTATAGGAAATATTAATAATACACACTTATGTACCGATATAGGAAATATTAATAATACACATTTATGTAAAAATATTTCCAAGCTCTCCGCAATGGGCCTTTATTATTTGTCAAATTATAAAGTTATTAAATATTTCATTGATCTAGGAATGTCAGTGAAATTTAATGCATCCTCAAAGCCATTTTTACTAATTAGGTATTAGATGTACTTCCAAGAATAATTTATACAATGAAATGTAGCTTATAACAGCAGTAATAGTAGTATTTAAAATAAAGTTCTAACATTTTTTTCTTATAAACTTAATTTGGGCAAGTGTTTGGGAAAAGAATGAGATTATCTTCATGGAGGAGTCTTGTACATTATCCAACACTATTTGATGGTTGAATATTTTTCTCAATCAAAGTTACAAATGTAGCTACTCAAAATATTACATACTTTCGATGTTTTCAGCTTTTATTTATTTATCTTTTAATATGTTTTCATTGATTTCAGAGAGGAAGGGAGAGGGAGAGAGAGATAGAAATATCGATGATGAGAGAGAATCTTGGACTTCTACCCTCTGGGGATTGAGCCCGCAACCCTGGCGTGTGCGCTAACAGGGAATCTAACCCAACCGTGACCTCCGGGTTCATAGGTTGACACTGAACCACTGAACCGTGCCAGCTGGCATAATGGTTTCAGCTTTTATTTGCGTGGTAGCTATTGACATGCGCCCCAATTCACTGGGAAGAAAATCCCAGAAAATGATCAGTTCCCGCACTTGGACTTCAGTTGTGTCTTTGCGTCGCACCGGATCACTGCAGCAGGCAGAGCAGTGTCCTTACAGAGCAAACGTGATGTGCTGACTCAAATATTAAAAGAGTGAAGGGGTATGGTCAACAAGACTGAAATGTAGAAATTAATAGATATCTTAGTAAATGCAATGCTAATTATTGATTGAATCCATTAAACTAGACAGGTGATATATAGGTAAGAGACAGAAAGAATGTATAAGAGAAAATTATATAAATTTAATATAAATATGTTTATTATATATGTGACCATAATAAATAATGAATCAATAATAATTTTTAAATAGTATTTCCACCATGTAAGGATGTAAAATAGGTAAAGAACAGAGCTGTTAAATCCAAATTTGATTTTACACATTAGGTGATTATAAAATGCTAATTAATATAAATTAAAGTTTGTAATGGGATCCCAGCCAAAATGCAAAGATATATCCTTCCATGTTTGACTATATTTACCTGTTATGTTCTGGGCTCTGTGTGTCACACACACACACACACACACAACGTTATCATAGACACTTGACTAGGTTTGTGTTTTTTGATGCAGTAAACTGAGGCTTAAATTCATGGATAAACCCAAACCTTGGCATCAGTGGGAGAGTGGCCACGGAAACCTGTTAATTAATTGCAGATGTAACGGTTATTCTGGGATTACACTGAGAAATCTGGAAGCACTCAGTGTCTCCTGAAAATATAAAGAAGTGATTGCTCATTTTAATTTGGCCTTACCTGCCTTGTCGGGTGGCTGGAAATCTATTTATTTGCTTTGGATTCTGGAGAAAGTTGAGGAACAAAAGTCTTCAGCCTGAATGCTGTATATTTCATTTCTCATTTTTTCTGCCTGGCCCTCGGGGACTGAAACATTCATTATTAATATCCCTGATTTATGTATTTTTGGTTCCTAAAGATAGAATAATGGCTCTCCCTTGTGGGTCATGATTTGTTATTAATTCAGTTCGAAAACCTCCCTCCAAAGTTACAAAAAATATTACCCAGTGACAGAAATGTATTCCAGAAGTCATTTCAAACATCTGAAGAAAAGTAACCTCAGCATTCTTTAGATATTACAAAGAGTCAAATTACGTGGAAACCACTTGACAACTCACTGATGTTTTCCTTCTTAATTTTAAGAAAACACCTCAATGTTTGAAAAATGAAGAAATCAATTATTGACAAAGTTCAATTTGCTTTTTGAAAAGTTAAAGCATTTCCTGAAATTGACTGAAAGCTGCAATTGGCAGTTTGAGGGTCACCACCCAGAAGACACTACGCGCACAGTACGCAGTGTTCCTCCTCCCCACGTCCCCAGATGGAAAGTGCTAGCAACTGACGCTTTGATTTAAAAAGAACTTTGGTTCTGAGAACTCTTGCTCCACAAACACATCACCAAGCGCCTGTAACGCACCATGATTTGTTGTGTGAAGGCCTGCGCGTAGCATACTGAAGAGAGCATCGCAGCCCTATAATAGATTAAGTTGATTGGCTTGGCTGGCAGATGTGAGAGAACATCATTGCTCATTATGTGGTTGTCTTAATTGGTTTTCTCCTGGAATACATAGACAATATTCCCTTAGTCTGTTCCACACAGGGTACTTAGAATCAAAACCTCTGAATTATGGCCCAATTGTTAGTGTTTTGTAGATAGTGGTTACGTTCTGGGATTGGTTTATGAGAACACACTTGCTTGTCTCCTGCATGGAGATTCGTGGAGGGCAGGAAAGGCCATTTCTGCATTTTTTAAGGAAGGAACCACTTCCTGAAGTGAGATGTCACTCATTTAAAAAGTCAGATGCCATATACAGATGACATAAATACATAAATACAGATGACAATGAGGATACTCTTCTCTTTGGAGAATCGTTTTTGTTGTCATGTGATACCCAGCAGGAAGGTCAGGTGATGGATGTGATGAGGACTGCACATGTGGATGACTTAGAGGGTCCCATCTGCCAAGGGCGATCAACAACCATGGGGAGACTTATTTCAGGTGTTCGCAGGAAACAATGATCAAAATCTCTGTTTAACATGGCTTTAATACTTTTGTGGTAGAACATTAATAAACCATGTCTACAAAAGTACTATAAGCTATGATTTTTTTATTATACTGTAGACAGTGAGAAAAATCTAGGCTAGAGGAGAACAAGTTACCATTGTGTTACACTGGTCATTGGGAAGCAGCAGTCCCTGAAATAGCCTCTCTCCCTCGCTCTCATTAGGAGGCGGGAGAAGACAGAGAGCCGAGGAGGCGTCAGAAGGTTGCAAACATGGCCCAACCACCCTGGACTCCTCAGCCATAAGGAAGGATGAAATAGTGCCATTTGCAACAACGTAGATGGACCTTGAGAATATTACACTAAGTGTAATAAGTCAGTCAGAAAAAGCTAATAGTGCATCATTTCACTCACATGAGGCTATAAAACTGGGTTCCTTTCTTTCCATCTCAGTAGATTTCTCCCTGCCCCATAGGGAGGGAGAAATAAAGGACACCAGTCTTTACTCATTGCAGGCTGGCCTGGACTCTCAGGGGGGTTCACTTCAGTGGTCACATTACTCATCCTGCCCAAATATATGTGCCATGAAGGCAGACTTGGTTTTAGAGCAGGGGTGGGCAAACTTTTTGACTCGAGGGCCACAATGGGTTCTTAAACTGGACCGGAGGGCCGGAACAAAAGCATGGATGGAGTGTTTGTGTGAACTAATATAAATTCAAAGTAAACATCATTACATAAAAGGGTACGGTCTTTTTTTTTTTAGTTTTATTCATTTCAAACGGGCCGGATCTGGCCCGCGGGCCGTAGTTTGCCCACGGCTGTTTTAGAGTCTCCAACAAGATACTGTGTTACATTAGACAGTTTTCCTGGAAAACCCTGGTACTTACATAAGTTGGGTAAAATTTATGTATTGATAGTTTTAAGATTTTAGCAATAATATAATTTACCAATTCTGAAATGACCCACATATAGTTTAGAAGGAGATGATGGACTGGTAACAGATAGATAAATATTGGCATAGATACAGATATAGAACCGAAGTAGTTTCGTGTCATTGTGCACATTTGCAGACATGTGTAGTATGTGTAGGTTTTTTCCACGTTTATGCTGTTATTACAATAACATTTCTCGATGTCTCCCCCCGCCTCCCCCCGGGTGCTATCTACCTACAGGAAACACGCCTGCCTCTTGTTGGCTCAGAACAATGGCTTTTCTGTTGGTCTTTCTGGAGTCACTCCTCCGGCTGCATCAGCTGCAGTTCAGGTTGGAGGCTCTAAGAGGGCCTCAGGTACATCCTCAGGTACGTGCGGCTGGAGTTGCTTGTTGGCTGCATCTCTCTCTCTATCTCTCTCTCTCCCTCTCCCCCTCTCTCCCTCTCCCTCTCCCCCTCTTCCTCTCCTATTATTCAGTAATAAAGCCCAGGATCCTTTTACACAGTAGCAGGAACATTCCAAGAAATTGAAGACAGAGGGGAAATGCTCCGTGTTAACAAAAAAGGGCACTTCCTTCTATTCAACTTGAACAACTTTATTCAACCACCACCACACCAAACGATTGCCCTCTTCAGTGCATGAGCAACCTGGAACTGTGTGGAAAAGCCATGGTAGCATATTCTGGAGTGTACACATTGCTTCTATGACTGTAAGGATGGTCCTAAGAAATGGAAATCACCTGTGGTTTATCTCAGTGCCCGACCATGATGAGAAAACAGCATGTATTTTTCACAAAACACATGCTTTGGCTGTAGTGGCAATCATACTCCCCCACCACCCCCCGACACACACAAAGGACTTGGAGCAAATGTTAGACAAAGGAAAGCCGGGTGTTTTGAATGTGACTGGAACAGGGAGCCCTGCAATCAACCAAAAGTCAGAGCAGTAGCTCCTGTGAATTTTAATGATCTAGTTCTGTTTTTTCTTCTTTGGGCGACATTCAGTGTTTCCGTTTTCCTACATGTACTTAGAAACCTGCAGTCACGCCACATTTCCATGTGTAGCCCCATCAGCTCACCACCCACTTAGACTGTGGGTGCGATACACTTGGGTCAGGCCCTGTGCCTTCCAGCCCAGCACCGCCACATGCAGACCAGGGGGCACCGGCAGGGGGTCCAATTTCTCTCACCCAACTGAGCCCTGAATCACGTGCTCGGCCCACGAAATAACTCAGTCTGCCCGCTGCCTCAGGAGTGAAGGACATCATCAGAAGAACCAAGTGATAAATTCCCAACTCCCGCTGTGGAGTTCACGGTGCCCCCGTCTTTTCACTGTGCGGGTTCTCTGATGATCTGTTTTTAGAAATATTCATCTCAGCACTGTCCTAGCACAAATAAAGACCCACCACCTTGACTTGAATATCATTGGTAATGAAATTCACTCACATGACCTAGTGCGTATAGAGTACTTTTCACAGCTTTATCGAGGTAGAGCTTGCATACCAGAACATTCCCCCGGGGAGTGTAAAAGTCAGTGTTCTTAGGGTATTCACAGAGTTGTGCACCTGTGATAGTACTCTCATTCCAGGACACTTCCACACACCCTCCCAAAGTAACTCCTTCGCCACTAGCAGTCCCTCTCTATTCTTTCCTCCCACCCACAAGCTGGACATCACCTAGCCTACTTTCTGGATTTATATTTGCCTACTCATCACCATTCTAGTGATGACGCAAATAAAGAAGAAATATCGAAATTAGGGATTCTAAGTAAGTGACACGTGGAAGCTCTTTGAATCCTTCCTGCACCTTCTCTGTAGGTTTTAAATCACTTCACTACAATAAAGAAGCCTTGCTTTACCCTCTTTCTTTTCACTTCTTACGTTATCTGTTGATGCCGCATTTCCACTGGCCTCCTAGGCAACGGGCATTATTTTGAAACACAGACCCTTTCCTCAATAGAGACTGTGGGTCAGAGAAGGCCACAGTTTGTACATGGCTAGGGTACATGGCTAGGGTAGAGGTAGGGCCTGTGTCTCTGCTTATCAGAACTGGCCTGCTGATTTGCTTTGAACAACAGAATGTTCCAGAAGTTAAACTGTAGAAGTTTCAGAGTCTAGGCCTCCAACGCTCTTGCAGCTTCTGTCTTCAGTTTCTTGGAACGCTCCTGCTACCGCTTAAAGGATCCCCGGCTTTCATTACTGAATAACAGGAGAGAAAGGGAAGGAGAGAGAGAGCGAGAAAGAGAGAGAGATCCAGCCAACAAGCAACTCCAGTCGCACGTACCTTAGGATGTACCTGAGGATGTACCTGGGGCCCTCTCAGAGCCTCCAACCTGAACTTCCAGCTGATACAGCCAGAGGGAGTGATTCCATCAAGACCAGGAGAAAAGCCATTGTTCTGAGCCAACAAGAGGCAGGCGCGTTTCCTGTAGCCAAGAGAGCGGGCACGCTCTGGTCGTCTGGTTGTCTATGTGTAGGTGGAATCCTCAGCTAGTCTTCTTTCTGGCCACGCTTTTTGGACCTTGTCACGTGTCCCAACCCCTAGCGGACTACTGGCCGCCCCATCGATGGCCTCTTCCAAGCCCCCTTCTTCACAGCTCTCAGGTGAAGGAAGTGCCTCAGACTGGCTTCGTGACAATCAAAAACATCAGGAAAAAACACAGTCCCATCCTGAATGGATACTGACGTAGCACAACAGAACAGCGCAGGCACTGGGGAGGAGGGCAGCGTGTCTGCGGGGCCTGCAGGCTTGGCCTCCAGCTCGCTGGCTCTCCTGTTTCAGTTGTTCCTCAGGGGGAGTCTTTTCAGTAACCCATTCTTGCGTATTTAGCCCTAAAGTCCATTGACCCTTGGCACGTAAGCAGTTCCTGCTCCTTTATAAGTTGTCGACAAATATTTGTTAGATAAATCAATAAATGACCATACAGAACTGGCTGTCTTTGGGCGGGCGCTGTCCTCGGTGCTGAACTCGGCCTGTCTCCCTTCAGGCTCAGGAGGCAGACAGCGCCCCCTCACAGCTAGTTTTTCTCTGTTTCTGTTACAATATGTTTGTATATATTTTGCCAAAATTAAGAGGGTTTGGGGCTTCAGGAATTTCAGAGTATGTTTTCCACTTCTTGGGTTTATTTCTTTATGAAAACATAATGTATTTAATTTGGATATTAAACTACCAATACGCCTAATTTCCCAGGGCTGCCACACACCTATAAATGCAGAGATCAACATAGCACTTTCCTTTGCATGTTTGTTTCCATATATTTGTCTACAGCAAAAACACGAGCCTGTGCAAAAAAAAAAAAAAAAAAAAAAGGCGGAGCTGGCGTTGCACTCTGCTCCGGGGTTATCTGTGGAGAGAGCAGGGAACAGTTATAGAAATAATTAGGGTGGGAGAAGCGTCTCCAATCAAATGTCCTGCCCGTGATTGCGGTATCTGTCTGCACAGCACCTCCGCCTGCTAGCACGCCACCGCCATCCTTGCCGTGGAATAGAAGGGAGCCGTTCGCTGCCTTCCTTTATAAGGCGATAATTTAAGTCTGCCACTTTCCTTTCCTTGCTTCTCAGGCTGCGCTTTCCATGGTTTTCTCGGTTGATTTAAGGGGGAAGGAAACAGAAAATAAATCCTTTTAACTGGCTTTGTCTAGTGGTCCCCCTGCTGCCCCAAAGCAGTGGGTTGGTCCTACCAGCTGCTACTCTGCAGCTTCAGACCACCCTGGGGATCGGGAAGCCCTCCGAGTCTGTTGTTTCTCAGGAGAAATTCTATGCAAAGCCGAGGAAAGGAGCAGCTGCCTCCTGCGTATACTTAATGTTCGTTCTTTCCTCCTCCGCCATAAACAAAAGCAAGAAACAGCTCCTACTGGGTGTGGAGAAGGAGGGTGTTAAAGGAAATCAGGCGCCAGGCCAGCAGCCAGAGCACCCACCCTAAATACAGAGGGCTTCTCTTTTCCTGGGCAAAATACAGAATCATTATTATCAGGCAAAAAAGGAAACTTAATCAGAAGGGGATTAAGTGGGTTATATTTTTTTCTGTAATCTGTGTGTTTTCCATAGTGCTAGGGAAATAAGAGACCCTCAATAAATACTCATTGATCGACCACCTGCAGATAATTCAGTAACTGATTGAAAGAATAAGCCAATAAGAGCGCATGATGAATAACAGTGATCGCTCCTGAAACGGTAGGCTAACCCATCACAGTTATATCCCAGCCATTAACCGACACGTCTGAAGTAATTTCCAAATGCCCCAAATTCGAGCATCTGAAGCCCAGAGCTGCAACCCGAACGGCGGCATTTGTTACCTCATGGCTATTGTGGGTCAGGCGTCTGGGAGCAGCTTAGCTGGGGCTTGTGTCTGGTCTCTCACAGGCCACAGAAAGGTCCTTAGCCAGGCTATGGCCCCTCGTGCTCGGGGGGGGTGGGGGGGGATCAGCCTGGGGTCCTGCCCACGCCCACTCATTGGCTGTTGTCCTCAATGACCCTTTGCAGGGACATGGGTTTCTTGCCACGCGGGCTTTTCTCCGGCCGCCTGCACCGTGACGGCGTCTCCTCACAGAGCGAGTGAGAGAAAGAGTTAGAAAGGCACCCGGTCTCCTTGTACCTAAACTTGGAAGCCAAATCCTACCCTTTCACCAGTTCCTACCTGTTAGAAAGAATCATCAGGCCTGTCCTACCACGGGGAAGGAGGAGGTGGGCAAGAAGAGGGGTCGAGTAGGGGTAGAGTGAGTAGGCAGGGACGGTGAGTAGGCAGGGACGGTGAGTAGGCAGGGACGGTGGGGGCATTTGTGGTGTCTGCTTAGCACGGTCAGCACCATGGGGCTGATCCTTTGTCTTGTTTACTACCCGGTGCCCAGTTCCCACACGGCCCCTGGCACAGAGCAGACACGGAAAGACCCGGGCGATGGATGAACACACGAAGGTTCTGATAGTCTGACGACTGAAACAACAACTTCCACATCATGATCCCAATGCCACCTCTGTTCATAATCAATAACTTGGGCGATTAGTGGTCACGCTCCTACAGCAGCCTTTTATTTCCGGAAACCCAGGGTTTGGCTCCAGGTGCATGAACGAGTGGGTGGATTGAGTTCTATTTATTTCACTTTTTAAACAATGCAATTAAATAGATTTTTTTCCTTTAAATCATTCCGTGGTGGCTTGTGCTTTCGTGAAGAGAGAAAAAACAGGAAAACTCCTTTCACAGGCTGGGAATGGGCGGTTGAACTTGGGTGAGCCTCCCAGCGCGTTATTAACTGCTGGCTGTGTGTCGTAACGAAAAAGCATAAACCCGGCCGTATTTCAGGGGAAATAAATGAGGCCTCGTCCCGGGAGGCTTCTCTTTCATCATGAAACGCGCACCGTCTGGCTGCTGCGCATTAGCCATTTGTCTCTCTAACGCGAACTCCCAGGAACTCCGGGGGCCCAGCGTCACACCCACCGGCTCCGGTCTGTGCCCCCAGCGAGGGGATCCCAGATCACACTGATGCCAGCGAAGCCCTACCTCCTCTGTCTGTCTGTCTGTCTGTCTCTCAGAAGCCCCGTGAGTAGCTCCGTCAGAGGCCCTGCCCTCTCTCAGGCTTCGGCACCTCGAGAGAGACAACGAGCCCCCCTCGCGCCGGGATTCACTCAGGTGCTGCTGGAGGCGGTGTCGCCGGAGACACCGATCCAGGTTCCGGAGACCGAGTGGTTCTTGCTGGTTTTCTGCCTCTGTCTCTGGTTCCTCAGCAGAATAAAAGGCGGTCTCAGAAAATTCATAACTGCAAACGATTAAACACACCACGGGATTAGTCCTACCATAAATGTGGCTGTTTTGATCAACATGGTCCGTCTGTTTTATTGCAAATTATTCATCAAAGCAGGCCCGTCTTCTGTGAATGCCATGAACAGCTGACCCAGCCTCTCAAATATAACTGAGAAGAAATAATGAATTATTGTAGAACGAGTCTATATAGGTAGATAATAAAAATACTAAAATTTAATGGAAAGGTCAATAAAACAACAATTAGAGAAGAATTAAATTATTAACAAAACTATTAAATTTATTGAGCTTCATAATCAAAGAAAGTCAAATTAACACAAAAATATAACATTTGTGGTTGAGAGATCAATGAAACTTTTCTGAATGATAATATCCAAATTCAGAAAGGTTGGAATAAAATGAGCTCTCTCACATATATTTTGAAAAAATGAGAGATGGTAGGTTAGCTCCCTCTCTCTCTTAAAATATTCATTCTCTAACAATGTGATCTAAGGAAAACTTGCTGAAACCGGTTTGGCTCAGTGGATAGAGCATCGGCCTGCAGACTGAAGGGTCCTGGGTTCTATTCCAGTCAAGGGCATGTACCTGGGTTTGGGCACATCCCCAGTGGGAGGTGTGCAGGAGGCAGCTGATCAATGTGTCTCTCTCATCGATGTTTCTAACTCTCTATCTCTCTCCCTTCCCCTCTGTAAAAAATCAATAAAATATATTTTTTTTTTTAAAAAGGAAAACTTGATGTAGGCCGAGATTTTGATTAAGGATGTTCATTGAACATTATTTATAACACTAAAAGTGTAGAAACAGTAAAATACTCCTGGACAGTCAAATTATAAACTTATCAAATGTTTACTTCAGAACAAAAGCATCAACTTATGAAATATTATTAATACCCAAATTTATATTTCTGAAGATTCTTTAGTTATACGTAAAACTGATTAGGATTTATTAAAATGAACATAACCACATTCATATAGATATAAGTAGATTGGTCTATAATTTCTGTGCATGTACATATTCTATATAATAAAAGGCTAATATGCAAATCGACCAAATGGCAGAATGACCGGTCTCTATGACACACACTGACCACCAGGAGGCAGATGCTCAGCACAGGAGCTGTCCCTGGGTGGTCAGTGCGCACCCACAAGGGGAGCACCGCTCAGCCAGAGCCCTGAGCCAGTCTCATGGCTGGCGAGCACAGCGGCCGTGGCGGAGCCTCTCCCACCTCCGTGGCAGTGCTAAGGATGTCTGACTGACAGCTGAGGCCCACTCCCTTAAGCCCTCATCAGACATCTCAGACTGCAAGAGGGCACAGGCCAGGCTGGGGGAACCCCCAAGTGCATGAATTTCATGCACCGGGCCTCTAGTCTATAATAATAAAAGCATAATATGCTAATTAGACTAGACGTCCTTCTGAATGTCCTCTGGACGACCTTCCAGACAAAGCTGCGGCAGCAAAGGCCAAGCCCCTTAGACGAATTTCATGCATTGGGCTTCTAGTACATATATATAAAAAAATAAATGTGTATATATAAAAATAATGAATAATATTTATATCCCATAATAATTAAATATTTATGGCTATATGTAAAATAATATGCAATGTATATTTATTAATAATAAATGATTAGATATATATGTAACTGCTACATAGTGGAGGGAATGAACCAAGGGTGATTGATGATTTCTGTCAACAAGCTGCACATTGCAGTAATGAGTTGATCCCTGGACCTGTGGGCTTGGGACAGAGAGCATTGCTTTAAAGGTAGCCATCATCCTGGGGATGTGGTGAGCCCTTTGTGACAGAAGCTGTAATTCACAGTAATGAACCGCCCACCCCTGGAGGGAATGGCAGTAGGAAAGACACTCAGGAACTTGCACGAGTAGGAAATGGGATTGAATGTTTTAAGAAGTTCAGAACCTGGAAGATAGACAGAGTGCACTCAGACATCCAGCTCCTTTCTTCTGCTCGGGGTCTGTCCCGATGATGGGAACGACACACATTGGGCGGAGTTACCCCCAAGAGATAGTTGGGCTGCCTGCTTCCCCTGGGCCTCCGAGGCTCCCACGGGTCCTGCAGCCCTGGGGAGTCTGAGGGTGCTCCCAGGGAAGTGGTGAGAGCCAACCAGATGGACCGCACAGACGCCCAGGCGAAGGGAGGTGCCCATGGAGGGACTGAGCCAAGTTGTGAACCGTGCCTGCCTCCTGAGTTTATCGTGGCATCGGGATAACAGCGAACAAACAAACAAAATACCTGTCAGGACTCGCCCTTTATTTTCTCTTCCCACTGGCTTTCACACAGCAGAACATTGCACGATGCTGGTTTACTTAGTGTCGCACCTGGAAAGGAGTACTAACTTTTAATTTGGTGACGGACTTAGGAGGTGTGGAGATCTGCGGGGGCAGCTGAGAGGGTGGGGTCGCAGCCTGGGGCCTGACCCAGGGGCGCTCTGAGCCTCAGGCGCTAGAACCAGACAGAGGCCACAGGGAAGGACTGATTATGCAGTGAAACCTGCGCTCTGACATTTGACAGGGTCTATGTTCCCTTTGGGGTCTGTGTTCCCTTTTCTCTCCGCTGTTTTGTCTTCATTCTCTGATTGAAGATCTTCTGGAAAATTCTAACCTGTCTCAATTATTCTAAAGATAACAGTTACAGGGCACGTCTGCCTTTTACATATTTAGGAAGGCTTTCTTTTGGTTTTGTTTTAAACAACTGTAGTATTGAAATTTCTTTGTAAAATAACTCATATTTTCCTACTACTATGAATGCATGTATTTTTTGCAAGCAAAAAAAAAAGATAAAGTAATCTTCCCACACAAAAAGACTCTTTCAATGTTGTGAAATATATATATATATCCCCAAATCCTGTGTGCCCTTGTTTATGTAAACAGGTGAGAAGACTGATAATGTATGAATCATGTGGCGCCCATTTTTGTGACATTATTTCACAAATATTCCTTATAAAATCAATTTCAATGGCTGGTGAACCCTCTGAGTATAGCCTGTTTTATTTAGCTTCGCCATCATCCTTTCCGCATCTAACATTACAAAACACCGTAGGGACCAGAGTTACCACCCAGGTATTGCTTCTGTGTCCTAAATTTATTATTGAGGTTTTCCCGAACAACCTAGGGTTGCCATTATTGAGATATCAAAGAAAATGTCTTTAATGAGCGTTCTTTCATCGTTGTATTTCCAACATTCCTATTTCTCCACAGATAGTGGCAAGTTATCTCATTATATGCCTTGTTTAGTGCGGTGATTAACACTTCTATTAACATTGTGCGAGCTGGAGAGAATTGTTAGAGACTGTGGAAAAGTGCAGTAACTGTTAATAGTTGCCAACTGTTCATAACGCACTCACTGAATCTGTGCCGAGAAGTCGTCCGCACGGCGGCACTTGGCATGGGACCTGTTGCCACCAGCGCCAATATTGTCGCCTCAGGCCTGGGCCCGATACCCAGCGAGGGTCAGAGAGGCCTCTGGCTGGGCCTGCGTTTCCGTGGCGGCCCCGTGGCGGGCTTTCTGCTTTCCTGGGGAACAGCTGGCGCCGGCCTCTGTCACAGGCCACGCTCCTGGGCGATGGATCGTTAGCTTCGGGCAGAAATATGTTTGGATTCAGAGCAGGCACCCCTGGGGGTCTGTGAGGGAAGCCTGTGCTACCGGCTGGAGCCGGAGAGCTGGGTTTTGCTGAGATCATTACAATTCCCCGCGTGGGACCCTCTGGGCTGAAATCAACAGAGCCGGTGCCGGGGGTGTGGGCGAAGGGGTCCTCGGGGGTCTCCAGGGCTCTGTCGCCGGATGGAGATGCCGGGTGAGAGGAGCACTGGCCGCGTGTCCCGCCCGCTGGGGCTCAGG
>NW_006284844.1:1940997-1946513 GCF_000327345.1 Myotis davidii
CATCTGCAAGGAGAAATGGCCTCTCGTGTCATTTTAAATTTCTTACGTCCCGGGATGAGCGGGGTAGCTGCCAGAGCTTCCTTCCCTGTCTCCGTTCCCAAACCTGGGGCGCGTCGCCGTGGTGCTGCTGGCCTCTCCCTGTGTTTAATCCTCTTTTTCTCAGGAGCGAGCAGGTCCTTCAGTGCTGCCTCCTCCCTCCTCATGGCTGACGGGGGGACTGTGGGCATCGGCTTTCCCCGGGAAAGAGACAATCTTCCCTGTGGCTCCCTCGTTGGTGATGCGTGTTTCCTCATCCTCGCTCTCCTCTGGAGGTCTTAAAATGGGGCGTGTTTGTTCCTTTTCTCACCAGAAGTTATTTTAGAGATTTGTGTCCCTGTCTGCGTGGCCCTGTGGTCAGCGAGGGTGGAGCTGTGATGAGCTAGGACCGGAGCAGAGCCTGGTGGGTCTTGTCCGAGGGCCCCACGGAAGGGCTGTCCTCTGAGACCACGTGGTCAGCGGGGGTGCCTCTGGAGTGGATCTGTACCGCTGGTTCTCACATCTCAGGGTCATTACCCGGGCACGTCTCCACCCCAGCATGTTTTCCATTGAATCGATTGGGGTGACTGTCGGTAAATGGCGTGGGTCTCAGGTGTACATTCTACGTCACATCATCAGCACACCGCATTGTGTGCTCACCGGCCGAAGTGAAGTCTCTTCTCTCGCCATTTATTCCCCTCCACCCGCTCCCGCCTGCCCCACCGCCCGGCCCTCTGGCCATCACCACACTGTGTCCCTGTCCGTGAGTTCTGTTTTGTTTTCGCTGAATCCCTTCACCCATTTCACCCAGCCCCGCCACCCCCCGCCCTCTGACAGTCCGTTGTCTGTATCTGTGATTCATTTTTCAATTTCAAACTTGGGAAATGAAACTCTGACGCAGGAACATTGTCCCTGTGCGTAGAGATGAAAAAAAAAATTAGGGTGATTTAAATATAGCCATAACAAGTATTGCAATTCTTAATTTTGTGGGGGGTGATCCTTAGCCTCTAGGTTGTAAATACCTGCAGAAGAAGCAAATGCAATGATAGAAGTGCAGAAAAAAGTGTAATAACTCCAGTTAAAAACGATCAGGAGCTATGTGAGTTTTAAGGGCCAACACAGAATTTCTGGCGAGTTCTTGAATTTTTAAAGATGTTTACAAAGTAAAACTAAAAGGTCTCAAACCCGTATCCTCGCAGCACTCCCCCGAGGCCACAGGCACATTAACTAATGAGAGCGAACTCTGCGGGAGCCACGCTGCAGGGTCACAGAGCATAAAGCACCATTAATTACATTAAGTAATCTCTATTTAGAGGAAAATAAATCATGTTGGTGCTGACGGTTGCTAATGGTTCAGGCTGTCATTCAAAAGGAGACAGGAAGCTGATGAAGTCTGAGGGCCCCACTGTGGGGTTTCGCGGCCCAGCGCTAATGGGATCGTTCTTGCCAGAGAAATGCGGTATTTATTAATAAATGATTCTGCCACATTCGCAGTAATTAATAGCAGACATCATAAAATGTGTCAAAAAGGGGGGGATACTTCACAGATAATCAGCATTGTGAAAGGCTGTAGAGCAGTGAGTGTCCACCTTTCTCATCCCATGGCACGCATACGCTAAATACTGAAATTATGCTGCACACACACCAAGAACATTTTATTTTTTGCCAATCTGACAAAAAATAGGTGTAATATCCATTGATTTACAGAAAATGATAGCAACTGTAATCACCTACCCTTTTCGCTCCAAAGTGACTCTTAAAAAAAATCAAGTGCCTCTACTTTGAAGGATTTTGAGTATCAGGAATTAACCAATCAGAGGCAACCATATTATGTGACATGACCAATAAGATAAACTCTATCACATGACCTGTACATGAATGGGTCAAGACAGGGGATTCACTCTGATGACTTTTATTGTGTTGGCTGTTGTCACTTTTTTATTTAGCAAAGCAAGGGAAACGCGGTCAGTGCCCCTGACCATCAAGGGACTACACGTTGTGAACATTTTGTGTCACGGTGGTGGAAACCCGTGCTTTAGAGTCTTTAAAAAATTGTTGTTAGTTAATTCATAAATAACAAAGCTCTATGAGAAGATTATTAATAAGAACCAGAGAGGTCTTTCTTAAAAAGCTCTCTTGATTTCGAGAGGTGACCAGCCCGCTCTTGGCTTTCACAGCACAAAGCGCAGCCCCGGGCGTTCTGGGAGGAGGGTAGCATGGAGGCAGCACCAGCACCTTTTCCCCGCCTGTTGACCATGACAGGGGCTGGGTCCGTCTGCCGCAAGGGTGCTGGAACTCTGAAGGCCACCGAAGGCTTGCAACTTCCAGCGAAAGGCGCGGGTGGTAAATGGTGGCGAATTTATTCTTCTTATTTTGAGCCTTTGATTTCCAAAAAAAATGTCGGAATCATTTTTTAAATTTCCACCCTCTCAAATCAATCTGCTGGGATTTTGCTTAAGATTGCTTTGAAACTACGGATGATCTGTACAACTAATCACACCTTCACCACGCGGAATCTTCAGCGCATAAGAAATCGCATCTTGTTTCATATTGAAATCGTCTTCAATTAGTCTCAGCCGCTTTTTATGAATTTCAGACAAAAAGTTATGGACGTCATTTTTTGATTCATTGTGATAGTGCAGATTTTTTTGTGATAATATTAACCTTGTTGATTCAGTTTCCATTTATTTATTCAGATTTATTGACTTAAATGCGTGTATTTTATTATTTTTAAGCTTATTTGCTTGTTGCTACTATGTAGAGCTATAATTAATTTTCACATTGAACTTGTGCCCAGTGACATTTCAAAACTTGTATATTGTCCTAGCCGGTTTGGCTCCGTGGAAAATAGAGGTTCAGCCTTGGGACTGAGGGGTCCCCGTTCGATTCTGGTCAAGAGCACATGCCAGGTTATGGGCTCGATTTCCAGTAGGGGGCGTGCAGGAGGCAGCTGATTAATGATTCTCTTTCATCATTGATATTTCTATCTCCCTTTCCCTCTCCCCCTCCCTTCCTCTCTGAAATCAATAAATATATATTTAAAAAACACAAAACTCCCCAAAAAACTTGTATATGAATTATGCTAATGTATCTGCAGAATCTTTTTATTTCTATGTACTAGTACCCTAATATGCAAATAACAATCTTCTTCTATTACTACCATCTTATTTTGTTTGCTATTGGAGCCGATTTCATTTCATCTAGCAGGAACTGAGATGCTTTGAGTCAAGTTTCGACCTTGGGGATGCTGGTCTGTTTGCAGTGGGCCCTTTCCACCAGGGAAGCCATTGGGGTGCGTCCTCCGTGTCTGTGCAGGGCCTTCACCCGTTTGCTGACTGGATGGCTTGTCTTCCCCCAGCGGAGCGGGCTGAGTTCTCTGTGTCCTTTGGAAACGAAGCCCTTATCCGCTGTCTCCCTGGCAGATGCGCTCCCCACACGTGGGCTCCCTCCATTCCGATGCCGGTGTCGTTTCCTTTGGATGTCGTCCGTCTGTCCTTCTGTCCCTCTGTTCTCTGGCACTCGGCTGTGTGTCGGTGAAAGTTCTGCCACATGAGATGCCTGACATTTAGCGGCCTCCGTTTTCTGTTTTTCCGTTTGCATGTTTTGTTTTATTTTGTTTTTATGTTTTCGTGACATAAAATAGAACCAGAGGCAGGGAAGCAGGGAACAGAGTGAGGAAGCTAAGAGAGGGGAGAGAGGGGGCGGGAAGAGCTCAACCAAATGATTTCTATGCAGATAAGCCGTGCCCAGGAGCACAGACAGTAGGGAGGTGAGGGCCTGGGGTGGGGCAGGAACCGGGTGTAGGGGGGCAATGTGGAGAAAAGGGGGACAGCTGTAATCCTCTCAATAATAAAGATGAAAAAAAAGAGCCAACCAATGAATGCTTGAATAAATGGAACAACAAATGGGACATCTGCGGTACTCTCAGCAATAAAAATATGTAAAAAGCAATAAAATAAAATATTTGTTATCCAAGCCAAAAAAAAAGCTTAGGGTGTTTTCAAGATTCCTCCTCTTCCAGTGGCTCTAAGCGTCCACTTCCGCTCCTCTAGGCCTGCGAGAATGCCCGAAGCCCCACTGAGGCTTATAATCTCTTAGCAGCAGCTTTCTCCTCTTCTTCCAGCCTCTGACCTTGAGCATCCGAGGACTGGGTCATGGCCTCAAGGGCTACGGGGAGCACAGGTTGTGCGTGAGCGGTGGGACCCGGCAGGGGGGCCCTCCTTCAGTGGGAAGGACGGCCTCTACGGGGAAGACATAGGAACGGATGCGGTGCCAGCGGGTGGGGGTGTGGTGGAGCTGGGGAAGATCTAGATGGTTCTCCCAGGCCCTCAGAGAAGGAAGCTCAGCCACCAGCCGAGAGCAGCAGGTTGAAGAAATGCTTAGCAGATCAAGTGAGGACTCAGGAGCTATGAACAGACAGAACCGGCGATCTTTAAAAGTCAGAAAGTGCACTTAACCGAGACGGCTGGTGAGTTGCCAGGCAAGTTACATAATTTTCTCGAAGGCAGTTTTCTCCGCTGTGATTTATCTAGCCTCTCCTGCAGGAGGGCTGTAGGCTCTGAGGAAGTAATAATTACAAAGTGTCTCTAAAAGCCACAAGTGTTATAAAAATATTAAGGTACAGATCATAATAACGGTTAGCAAGAGAGAAAATGGGCTTGGGAAGTGTCATGGGAAGGCGGGGAGGGACCCTGTGAGACCTAATGCTTGCCCTTGGCCCCCCGAGCAGCAGGGACGCCCACAGAAGCATCGGGAACATCTGAGGCTCGGCGCCCCCTTCCTGTCCTCAGGGAGGCGGAGGGCAGGCCGGGGGCTCCCCGCGGGGTCGGACCGGGGGCCCCGCTAGTGCGCCAGGAAGGGAGCCTCCAGCCCTCCACACGTAGGGGCGGTCCTGGGAGGCCGTTAGGACTTTGTTTTATGTAATTAGAGCATCTGAGGAAAGATGGGAAACGAGCGTTAGGATTCATTACTGTTATTATTGTTATTGCGTGTTTTAATAAATGCAGACTCTCAACCTACCGGCCCCAAAGGGGCTCTGCCGTCGCCAGGCACCCGGCCAGCCCCTGCATTATGCATGAGGCTGGTTTGTTTACTTTAAAAGATGGTTAAGAGCAGTTCCCACCGCCTCCCGCACCGGCCTCTGCACGGCCCGTGTGAGCCTCGGTGCTGCGGGGCGGCCTCCCCCCTCAGGCGGGAGACCCGGGGTCCTCACCCCCCTCACCAGGCGCTGGACCCCGGGGCCTGGCTGTGTGTTCTCCCTGCGCGGTGGCATGACCCAGCGTGTTAACGACCAGGACAGTCAGGCTGGTGTTGGTACCCTGTGCCTGCAGCCCCGGGGCATCGCTCTGCTGGGCTGCCTCTTGGCGTAGCTACTGAGCTTCCCAAGGCGGGGCCAGGACTCCCCGAGGGTGACTGGGAAGGTGCCAGGTGTCCGGGCAGCGGGACAGGTGGCCTCTCCATGGTGCGCTTCGCCCCTTGGTGACCCGGGAGCCGGCTGGCAG
>NW_006284844.1:1948235-1949753 GCF_000327345.1 Myotis davidii
ACACATACTCCTGAGAGATTTTACCAAGAAAACCTAAAACTCAAGAGTGTAGAGCAGTGCTTAGTCGTGTGCAGGAGGAACTCATTTGGTCGTTTTTCATCACATAAAACTGATGTCTTTGTTTGACTATGAAAGGAAAGGATGCTGCATAGCTAGGGGTCTGGAAGGAAACATCCCTGAGTGAGTGACTCCAGGCGTGAGACGCCTACATCCCACCAGTGATGTCACCGTAACTATGTGATGTGAATGGTGAATGGTGACACCGGCTACGCAATGTGTCTTATGTAATTAAGGACACATAAGAGAATGAAATATAAGTCAATACAGATCATTAGAAAAGCAGCAATTGTAGACAAAAAAGAAAATCAACTCTCCCCACAGCTGTGAGCGTGTATGGTAAAGATTTGGGGATAATTCCTTGATTATTTGCAGATTTTGCATTATTTAACTTGAAATAAAGCATTCCCTCAGCTTACCATGCTCATATTATATTTACATCTATTGTTCATTCAACCTTTTCTATTTGGCATGTTCTTGCTACACTATATGCCCGATTCCAAATGCTGCCTACTAAAAAATTGTATTTTAGACTTAACTATTGTTACACTTAATCCAGTCTTTCTTATAAACCAACCTACAACACATGGATCTCTCAGCAATTAATGTATGTATCAGTCATTTTGTCATTCAAGTCTATTCTCTCAGTTGGAGTGTATGTGTGCAAGTGCACACACGTGTGTGTATGTGTATGTGTGTTCTTTACAGAAAAAGGAAACATTTTAGACCGGACTCTCACTCATGGCTGGTGGGAGCGTGACATGGCACAGTCACGCTGGAAGACAGTTTGGCAGTTTTCCAGCAAATGTGCCTCTGGGATTTACACAAAGGAGTTGAAAACGAAAGTCCGCAAAACTGCACTTGAGTGTTCACCGCACTTTTATTTACATTAACCAAAACATGGAAGCAACCAATAGGCCCATCAGTAGGGAAACGGGCCGATGCATTGTGGTGTACCCAGGCAATGGCAGAGTAGGCAGTGCTGGAGAGAAACCAGCTACCCACCCATGCAAATTGAGAGAGGAAACTGAGGGGTGGAAGTCAGCGGAGGACAAGTGCGGTGTCTCCTCATCAGGGAGCTTAACGCGAGGAGACCCACTGCCCCCAGGAGCAGCTCTGACAGCCACGCCTCGCAGGGGAGTCACCCGACCCAGAGCCAGGGCCCCCCTAAGACCATCCTGCATATCAGGTATTTACACGCACCTGACCCCCAGAGCTCTCCGCCCGCCCAGGGAACTCTGAGGAGCCGGCCCAGGTCACTCTGCGAGCGCCACGGGGAGGGCACCCAGAGACGGGCAGGGCGGGCTCCGGTGCCAGCTGAGTGACCCCCTACAGTCTGTGTGACAGGGAGGCCCTGGCAGGGCTGCGGGCTGAGCGAGGTGTGGCCGGAGCGTCTTGGTGCGGGAGCACACCGGCCAGAGGAGTCGGCACTGACCTCCAGGAGGTGATGGCTGGGGGCGG
>NW_006284844.1:1949930-1950879 GCF_000327345.1 Myotis davidii
GAGCGGACACGGTCCACGGGCAGCCCAGGCGCTCCCGTCGGCAGAGGTCTGGGGTTTGGGTAAGAAAATGGGGGGAATGGAGATGACCAGGCAACGGGGGCCATGGCTGAGTGGATCTGGCGAACTGTCAAGGGTTCTAGCTCTACTCAGTGAAGGGCTGCCTCCATTTTAACTTTGGCAAAGAGTGGTTGATGGTGTCTGACACAGGTCCGGACGCCAGTTTTTAAAGATGTAAAGTCTCTTTGTGCCGTAGCTGGTTTGGCTCAGTGGATAGAGCATCGGCCTGCGTACTCAAGGGTCCCAGGTTCGATTCCAGTCAAGGGCACATGTCCAGTTGCGGGCTCGAGCCCCAGTAGGGGGTATGTAGGAGGCAGCCAATCAATGGTACGAGAGACCCACCGGTGCATGATCGGGGCCAAGGAGAGATGTGGCAGGTTGGCCAACTGGGGAGAGACTCACGGAGGGCTCCAGGGTGTGTCCGGCCCATCTCGTCTCTTTGTTACCTTAGCAGAGTTGTGATGTTACTCAAATGTTACTAAAATGTGAGCCCTTATCTATCTATCATCTATCTATCTATCTATCTATCTATCTATCTATCTATCTATCTATCTATATCTATCTATCATCTATCATCTCTCTATCTGCTCTATCTGTCTATCTGTCATTTATCATCTATCTGTCCATCTGTCTATCATCTATCACCTATCTATCTTTCTATGTATCTATCTACCTATTATCTATCATCTATCTATCATATATCTATTATCTATGAAGTCGAAACGAAAATAATGTTATGGTTGGGTCACCACATGAGGAACTGTATTGAAAGGGCCAGAAGGTTGAGAGCCACTGAGGTAGAGGGTTACTCCTCCCGGAAGGGACGGGCAGGCAGGACACCTGAGCCCCTGACACCTGGAGAGAGCGCGTATCTGCTTCCTCCGGTTAAGTT
>NW_006284844.1:1952233-1955053 GCF_000327345.1 Myotis davidii
GGGGGCTTCCCCTGCCGCAGCAGTGCTCACCAACCGTGAGCCCGGTATCTGGTGCCCTCCCAAGGGAAGTGGCCTGCAGGATCAGGCTGAAACTGCCTCTCTTACAGCCCCCAACGGGTCCCGGATTGCAAGAGGACGCAGGCCAGGCTGGGGGACCCCACCAGTGCACGATGGGGCTGAGGAGGGACCGCGGGAGAGCTCCAGGATATGTCCAGTCTCCTCTCGCCCAGGCCTGATTGGGGCCGGCTGGTCAGGGAGGGATGCGGGAGGTTGGCCAGCCAGGGAGGAATCACGGGAGGGCTCCAGGGCAGCCAGATCCCAGCAGGAAGCTAACCTACCAGTCGGAGCTTCTGCCCCCTGGTGGTCAGTGCACATTATAGTGACTGGTCAACCAGTCTACTGCGTGCCCCCTGGTAGTCAGTGTACATCATAGCGAGTGGTTGAGTGGCCTTAGCGTATCATTAGTATATTATGCTTTGATTGGTTGAACAGACAACCAAACAACCCAACACTTAGCATATTAGGCTTTTATTATATAGGATGATAATGTAATGAGCGGCATATGTCGGTATAGTTTTGTCTAAACTTAGAATGTATAACACTAAGAGGGAACCTTCAGTCAACTGGAGTGCTGGATGATTACTGCTAGGGGCTGAGAAATTCACACGTACAATCCTTAGCCCCCAAAGGTGGTTGTTTTAGTCTCGTGCCTGTGACAGAGACTCCAGAGATAGCTTAGATCCCTCTGTGCGCGAGGACTCAATGAGAAGTCTGCGACCCAGAGGGTCTCCCGCCCCCCAGCTGGCACCTGGTCCTGGACCTCCAGCCCCCAGACCTGTGAGAAACGCATTTCTGCTACTTATAAGCAACTCTGTCTGTGACACTTCGTTATAATAGTCCAAAGAAACGAAGGCAACCATGCCGTGTGAATGCAGACTCATCGGGTGTAACATTGAGCCACGTGACGGGCACATTGGGGATGGGGAGGCTGTGCTTTGTGGGGGCAAGGGGAGATGAGAAATCTTTGTATCATCCTCTCAATTTTATTCTAAACCTGAAACTTCTCTTAAAATGACCTGAAAAAACAAAAACAGGGAACCACGTCAATATCATTGACCTTATGGAGAGACTAGAAGGCGATGGAGCCTGAGTCATCTCACTCGATTCAGATAAAACATGTGACAAAGTCCCACATCAGTTTATGATGAAAACTGAGCACAGAAGGAAGAGAAGGGGACTTTCTCATGTTCTAAGGAATATCTATTTACCAAACAGAAATAAGAATGTACATGGAATCATAGCTCACCCTGAAGTGAGATGGAGCCTTACAAATAAAAAGGTTTTCAGACCATAAACATGGTTTTGCTGCACATTTATTTTTCTCAACAATATTTGATAATTTTCAGGACTTGAATGTCTTTAAAGATTTATACATAAGCATTTGATATTTTTGATGCTATTATAATAAAATATTTTTAAAACATGATTTTCCAGTTGTTTGCTCTCACTATACAGAATGTAATATATATTTTTTTGTTTTAATCTAAGGCCTTATAAAGCAGTTAAATTTACTTACTGATTTTTGAAACCATTCTATTGATTCCTCAGATTTTTTATGTAAATTATATATGTGTATGTGTGTGTGTGTGTACACATAAACTATGCAAATAAATGGGTTTATTCTTCCTTCCTGTACTTTATGGCATATACATATATATATTTCATCTTATAATAACTATGATTTTTATTGCCATGTTAAATGAATATTATAAATCACCCCCTCTGAGAGGAAACGCAGTCACTAGGTCAGCAGTAAGCAGGATGTTACCTGTAGGTTTTTAAAATTATCCATTACCAGATGGAAGAGGCTTTCTTCTAAGACTATTAGCTGAGACTTTTTTTTTTTAAATCATGAATAGGTGTCAAATTTATTTGACAAATGTTATGAAATGTTTTTTCTAGTAATTAAAATCATAATTTTCTTCTTTACGATCTTAATTACTGAATGACATCGAATAGTTTCCAAATGTTAAACAAACCCTGAATATCTAGGATAAACCTCGTTTTGTCAAGACAGAGTGTCCTTTTTACACAGTGTTAGGTTCAACTTAACTACATTGCCTCAAGGGTTTTCACAATTATTTTCATGAGGGATATAGATACGGAATTTTTTCTCCTGTAATGTCTTCATCATATTTTGGAATTAAGGCTAAGCTGGCATCATAAAATGTGTTAGGAAGTGTTTTCTCCCTCTGTATCTTCTAAACTTAGAGATTGTGTGAGACAGGGTTAACTCCTCTTTTAAGTGTTTATTAGAATTAAGTGAAGCCATCAGGCCTTGAGTTTTCTTTCATGGTAAAGATTTGAAATTTGTATCCCTTTGGTTTTGTGTTGTTGTTGTTGGTTAGTTGGTTGGGTGGCTTTAAAAAGAGCGTGTATTACTTACTAATGCCTGCTTATCTCGCTGCTGAGTACTGGGAAAATTAGTAAATATAGTTTCCCTTCTCAGGAGTTTACAATTAAGATCTTCCACAGAAAATTTAAATCAGCAGCTGCTGAGGGGTTTGAAGGAGAGACAAAGAGGTAGCGCACAGAGAGGTGTTGGGGCAGTGAATACATTCTGCACTAGAGGCCCAGTGCATGAATTCATGAACCAGTGGGGTCCCTTGGCCTGGCCCATGGGATCGGGCCCAAACCCGCTCTCCAACATCCCCCAAGGGGTCCTGGATTGTGAGATGGTGCAGGCCAGGACGAGAGACCCACCGGTGCATGATCGGGGCCAAGGAGAGATGTGGCAGGTTGGCCAACTGGGGAGAGACT
>NW_006284844.1:1956280-1957572 GCF_000327345.1 Myotis davidii
TTCTAAAAATATTAGCTGATACTTTTTTTTTTTAAATCATGAATAGGTGTCAAATTTATTTGACAAATGTTATGAAATGTTTTTTCTAGTAATTAAAATCATAATTTTCTTCTTTACGATCTTAATTACTGAATGACATCGAATAGTTTCCAAATGTTAAACAAACCCTGAATATCTAGGATAAACCTCGTTTTGTCAAGACAGAGTGTCCTTTTTACACAGTGTTAGGTTCAACTTAACTACATTGCCTCAAGGGTTTTCACAATTATTTTCATGAGGGATATAGATACGGAATTTTTTCTCCTGTAATGTCTTCATCATATTTTGGAATTAAGGCTAAGCTGGCATCATAAAATGTGTTAGGAAGTGTTTTCTCCCTCTGTATCTTCTAAACTTAGAGATTGTGTGAGACAGGGTTAACTCCTCTTTTAAGTGTTTATTAGATTTAAGGGAAGCATTCAGGCCTTGAGTTTCTTTCATGGTAAAGATTTGAAATTTGTATCCCTTTGGTTTTGTGTTGTTGTTGTTGGTTAGTTGGTTGGGTGGCTTTAAAAAGAGCGTGTATTACTTACTAATGCCTGCTTATCTCGCTGCTGAGTACTGGGAAAATTAGTAAATATAGTTTCCCTTCTCAGGAGTTTACAATTAAGATCTTCCACAAAAAATTTAAATGCTTAATGATTTAGCAGCATTACAATTTTCTTTCATTTTGTGTCTGTTTTGGCCATTTGAATTTTTCATGTAAATTGCTGGCTTTATCTATGATGTTGAATATTTGCATAAAGTTATTCACAATAATCTCTTTTTATTCTTTTGATGCAAATAGTAAACATTTTATTTCTAATATTTACATTTTAGGTATCTCTCTTTTTTATCTTGTTTAGTTTGGGGTTTATCAATTTTGCTGATCTTCCCAAAGAGCCATGGTCATTTTTTCTCTTGTTTTTCTGTTTCCTGTGTCCATAGCTTTTGTTCTTTCTTCATTGTTTCCTTTTATTCTACTAAGATTAATTTCTTCTCTCTAGTTACATTAATTTTGCTGTGTTGCTCTTTTTCTAACCCCTTATGTTAGAAATTTAGATTATTAAACTTAGACATTTATTCTTCTCAAATATATTCACTCAATGGCCTACCCTGCCCTGCAAACACTCCCCGGGGCCTGTCCCACATGGCGGTCCATTGCATTTTCATTTTAATTCTATTTGAAATATTATCTGGAATCTTCCATGATTACTTCTGTGAACCATGGATTATTTGAAAGTGAGTCATTTAAATTATAATTTTTTATATCT
>NW_006284844.1:1959229-1964255 GCF_000327345.1 Myotis davidii
CCCCCCTGCAGCAGGGCCACCCACTACGTCATCCAGACCTTCCTGGGCCTGGCCGTGGGCGCGCTCACCGGAGACGCCCTCCTGCACTTGACGCCCAAGGTCAGCCCGGCTGGCCAGGACCCTCCCTCCCCACCCCAGGGACTCCCCTGCATGGTCCTCCTTCCAGGCCCACTCTCCTGGTTGTTCTTTCTTCATTGTTTCCTTTTATTCTACTAAGATTAATTTCTTCTCTCTAGTTACATTAATTTTGCTGTGTTGCTCTTTTTCTAACCCCTTATGTTAGAAATTTAGATTATTAAACTTAGACATTTATTCTTCTCAAATATATTCACTCAATGGCCTACCCTGCCCTGCAAACACTCCCCGGGGCCTGTCCCACATGGCGGTCCATTGCATTTTCATTTTAATTCTATTTGAAATATTATCTGGAATCTTCCATGATTACTTCTGTGAACCATGGATTATTTGAAAGTGTGTCATTTAATTTATAATTTTTTATATCTATTGATTTCTCAGTTACATTTTAGTGAGAGAACATACTGTGTGACATATCTATGAAATTTGTTGTTACATACCATCTTGGTGAAAATACTGTGTGTATTTGAAAAAAATTTGTATTCTGCAGTTATTGGGTATAGTGTTTGATAAATAACATATGTCAACGCATTGATAGTATTGTTCAAATCATAGACGTATTTACTATTTATGTTGTCTAATTTTCTATCAGTTTCTGAGAGGGGGAAGAAGATGAACTTTTACTGGAGACCATTTGTAATCTATGACTATGTAATTATATTTATTTACATCTTGCTGCATATATTGTATCTCTTTAAATATACATGTATATAAAATCTATACACATGTACATACATTTATGAAGTATACATACAAATAATATATAGAACAATATATATAAAGTATACATATATAGAAATATATATAACATACACATATATAAAAATAGTATATGTAATTTAGGGAATATTTATGACAGAATTATTAGAACTATCTTGTTTTATTTAAAAACTTTTTAATTTAATATGTTATTTAAGTATAGATGGTACACGATCTTATATTGTTTATATTAGTTTCAGGTGTACAACTGGTGCGGCCCCTATGGAAAAATGATGTTGTTTAATTTCTTTTGTAGGTATATAATTTTTGGGAAGGTGTAGCTGGTTAAACATGTGACCAGGGATTCCAGCTGACTAGGTGAGAGTCTCCTAAACCCAGGGCCTCGCTATTAAGAAATGATCAACCATGTGAGACCAGCAGAGCAAACCCAGTCCAAGCAAAGCTAACAGGCACTCTGGTTACTGTCCCTCCAGCGGACAAGGTGACACGCTTTTCCACAAACAGGACCTCCATCCGGAAGGCCTCCGCTGTGGCTCAATGGGTATTACTTGGGGTCTTTCTCCCTGTGCTAACCACTCCGGTCCGAACACGGGGTCTGCCGTGTGTAGTTGACAGCGACTGTGTGATTTAAAGTGCTCTGCTGTATTCTTAATATGTGCCAGGAAATAACAGTTCAATATTCTCCTTATGGCAACATAATATCTCATCTCCTTAGAGACATTTATTGATATTGATTATGTAATTTATAAAAATGACAATTTAGAAGAGCATTTCAATGCATTCTTTTCTCCCTCTTTTACTTTTTTTTATTATGTACTAGAGGCCAGGTGCACGGAATTTGTGCACTGTGGGAGGTGGGTGTCCCTCAGCCCGGCCTGCACCCTCTGGCAATCTGGGATCCTTTGGGGGGAGGTAGCAGTGCACCAAGTGGCAGGAGGCCAGGGAAGAGCCAGCACCGGACCAGGCGCTGCGCCGCTCGCACACATCCCATCCTGTTGTGTCGCTGCTGCCTCTGGTAGTGTTGCCAGGGAGTCAGGAGAGGCTCCCACCCACCGCAGCTGCACTCGCCAGCCATGAGCCCAGCTTCTGGCTAAGCAAGGCTCCCCCTGTGGGAGCTCCCTGACCACCAGGGGCAGCTCCTGCATTGAGCTTCTGCCCCCAGATGGTCAGTGCGCATCATAGCGACTTGTTGACTGGTCATCCCGCCCTAATGGTAACTTCGGCTTTTATATAGAGAGATTTTTACTGACTTCAGAGAGGAAGGGAGAGAGAGAAACATCAGTGATGAGAGAGAATCGTTTATTGGCTGCCTCCTGCACACCCCACACTGGGGATCGAGCCCGCAACCCATGCATATTCCCTGACCAGGAATTGAACCATGACCTCCTGGTTCATAGGTCGATGCTCAACCACTGAGCCACACTAGCTGGGCCTCTTTGACTTTTGACACGGAGGTAACAGGCGCATTTTGGCCTTATTGTTTCCTTGCTAGAGGTGAGCTGTTTTTAATTTCTGTCCTTCTGACAATGATGGAGCTCAGCAGAGGTTGGCCCCTGGGTAAGAAGAAACTATTGAGTTAGCCTTGCCTATAAATTGGCACCACTGGGATAGACAATTACTTAGGTTATTGTATTATTTTTCATGCATTGCCGCAGTGGCACCACCTCCCATTCATCAGCCGGATAGCTCGGCAGGTCTCTTCTGGCGTCTCTATTGCCTGATCGGGCTGCTCTGGAGCGCGGAGTGGTGATGAGAGCTAAGGCTGTGGTTTTAATCCCTGTCGGGGCCCGTTCCCTCCTCAGCGAGAGGCACCCTGCTCCCAGCCGCCGCAGCTCTCCTGCCCTCCCGTCCTTTGCTGTACCGAGGGCAGTAAACGTGACACATCCCGGGAATGTAGCTGACACCGTGCATTCATCATTCTATGAGGGAACCAATCCAGGCTACACATTCCCTTGACTAGGGTTTTCTTCATACATGGACTTAAAGCTATAGATGCTTTTACTTCAATAATTTTTTGTTAGCCCAGCTGGTGTGGCTCAGTGGTTGAGTGTTGACCTATGAACCTGGAAGTCACAGTGCGATTCTCGGTCAGGGCATAGGCCCCAGTTGTGGGCTTGATTCCCGGTAGGGTACTTGCAGGAGGCAGCTGATCCATGATTCTCTCTCATCATTGATGTTTCTCTCTCTCCCTCTCTCCCTTCCTCTCTGAAATCAATAAAAATACATTTAAAATAATAATAATATATTTTTTTGTTAAACAAATAGCTTTTTAAAATTTGGAATATTGAAGGATAGGGCTGATCTGTCCTTGAACTTTGGAATCCTTTTCAAGGTCACAGTGTGCCAAATCCACAGTTCCCAGAGATGCACCTTCCTGGGCTCAGACTCCCTCCCGTCTCCCACAGGCAGCACCAGAACATTTGCTGACACTCAGCTTTCTTTAAACACGCTCCCAGCACCACTTGTTGAAAGGACTGTCTTTTCCCCATGGAGTATTTTTGGCTCCTTTGTCAAATATTAATGGATTATATAGGCAACCAAACAAATGGGAGAAGGTATTTGAAAAACATATTTTTTAAAAGTTCAAAAAAATACCTACGGCCCTAACCGGTTTGGCTCAGTAGATAGAGTGTCGGCCTGCGGACTGAAAGGTCCCAGGTTCGATTCCGGTCAAGGGCATGTACCTTGGTTGCGGGCACATCCCCAGTAGGAGGTGTGCAGGAGGCAGCTGATCGATGTTTCTCTCTCATCGATGTTTCTAACTCTCTATCCCTCTCTCTTCCTCTCTGTAAAAAATCAATAAAATATATTTTAAAAAAATACCTATGTGTAGAGGGAAAAGGAAAGGTAGGTAGGACAAGAGATGACTCATGGAAGCCAGGCTGGTCAGGAGGTCTGGATGAGCACACTTACAGTATCCCAGGAGAGCACTAGCATCCTGGACCCAGTTACTTATCTTAACACAAAAGTAAAATTCATGTTTGGATGTATAAAAGCTGAAGAAATTCATCAACAGCAAAGGAAAGAGAGCAAAGAAAGTTACTCAGTCAAAGGAAAATTATACCAGGTAGAAATACGGAACTTACAAATAAATTGAGTTTGTAAATCTGGATAATAAAAAAGACATAGCTCTTTATTTTAAAATTCATTTAAAAGACTATGGAAATGACTCAAATTAATCATCTAAGCTAACACTTCAAGAAAGCAGAAAGCAGATAAGAAAACATATTCAAAATAAATAGAAGAAAGAAAATAATTAAAATAGATTAGAAAGCAATTAAATTAAAAACATAAAATAATAGAAAAATGAATCAACCCAAAAGCTGCATTTTTGAGAACCATCAATGAAATGGATAAACTTCCAGCGTAACTAACAAAGAAAAGGGGGAGGAGACACAAGCGCCCGATATTAGGAATCACGTAGAAGGGATGTCACAAGAGGCCCTGGAGACCTTCACAGATCGTAAGGGAGTAGTAGCGACACCTCTGGGCACACACATGTGACAGCTTCGTAAAATGGACCGACTCCTCGATCACCACACCGCCAGGCTCCCACGGGAGACTTAACCCTATCAGACGTTTAACGAAGAAATAGCAGTTCTACCCAGTCTGCACCAGAGAGAGAGGAGGGGTGAACATGTCTCACCAAACTTCATGACACCAACTTCAGCCTCATTGCAAAGCACAAGAAAGAAAACTACAGAGCAGTGTCCTCCAGAAATATTAACAAGTCGAGTCCAGTTACATATGTGGATACAGAACCGTGTTGGTATAAATTTAGATGACAGGCACATCTGTCTGCCTATGTATCTATCCATCATCTATGTATCTGTCAATCTACCTATCTATCTATGTATCTATCTATCATCTATGTGTGTATGTATGTATCTAAAGAATAATACACCACTAACAGAGTCAGGTTCCTTTCCAGACGCTAAACTTGTTTAGCATTCAAAAATCCACAAAATAATCCATGATATTAACAACCTAAAGGGGGAAACTGACTCTATTAATAAATACAGAAAAAACTTTTGAAAAATGGTTCCCATTCTGAGAGCTGCAGCAGCTCCTGTGTGCTCTGACCGAAGGCCATATTCTACCACGCGGCTGTGTCTAAGCAGCCCATCTCTCCGGTGCTGCTGCCACGGTCCCCCCCCCTCCCCCCCCCCCC
>NW_006284844.1:1964273-1966638 GCF_000327345.1 Myotis davidii
CGCGCACTGGCCGGGGGGCTGGTGGGGCTGGGCTCCTTGTGCCTCAGGTATCCTCAGCCAACATGGTCTCTGCTTGCAAACTCCCCCCGCCCCTTTTGCTTCTCCTTCTCTTTAATCTGCTTGTGATTCATTCAGGGCACGTCCCTGGAAAGGCCCATTCAAGTGAATTCTTCCTCTAACAAATGCTTTACCCTGCCTGCCCAGTGTGGCTCAGTGGGTTGGGCATCAGTCTGTGCACCTAAGGGCCGCGGTTACCTGGTCAGGGCACGTGCCCAGGGTGTGGACTTGATCGCCGGAGGGGGCGTGCAGGAGGCAGCCGATCGATGTTTCTCTCTCACATCCACGTTTCTCTCTCTCCCTCTCCTTCAAAGAGAACAAAAAATGCTTTATCTCAATCCATATTTGTGGTCATATTCATGGATAATTTGAAGTTTCTGCACACATTGTCTAGGCTTGCCTCTCGACCTCTCTCCTCTGGCTCATAATGGGTCTAGAGAGACTCTAGGTAGTACTTACTGACTGAATGAGCCACTGAATGAAGGACATCGCGTCATGACGTCAATGTGAGAAGCATTTTATTAAGGGGTGTGTCCTCACTTCTTGTCAGGCAGAGTAAACACCTGCGAAAAGGAAGTGTCAGTGAATCCGTTTATTTCAAATTTAAAAAGACCTGGTATTTTCACTCCAATGCTGTGTTAAGTCTATTTATGAGCCCTAGTTGTTTATTTATGAAATGAACCTTGATTGCATTTCTGATGGGTACTAGGCACAGGGGCCACCACAGGAATCAGTGACAGAAAGCCGCCCACGCCATGATGCATCCTCGCCTGGGGGCTCTTTGCACTCTGTTTGTTTTAGGAAAGAGAACGCAATGAATGAAGCAAAAGCAGTCCCTAGTCTTCCTCCCCAGGCAACACGAGTTGATATGAAAGAGCGTGACTCATACCGAGACTCCAAACCGAGCCAAACAAGTTCAACCATTTAGGGAGACATGAAAGGGAAAGCATCAGCCCGCACCCACCCTGGTGCGTGTCCCCTCAAGGTGACGCTGCTTCCATCGGACTGATCTCCCTGGAAGAAAATGACAAAAGCGAGCATATACCTTTATTGGCTTACAGGAAAGGGACGCCAGTTGCTCACCTCTTTCCCCTGAGATCCTGGCATGGACATTGTCCATATCGGCACATGCGCATGCGCCTCCTTTGTGGCCGTGTAATACCATGGGGGAACTTAGCTTAGCTAACCACTCTGTGGTTGAGCAGCTCCCCTTTCCTGTATTTTTATTCTGAAATCATTTCGAATAACATACACTAGGCCATAATGAATAGCCTACCAGGAGGAATGTCATGGAATGACCCTTAATTCATTCCAAAGAAGCGTAATAGACACTAATAGTAAGCATGTTCTGATCCTTTGCCATCCCCTGCGCAGGGCCAGTGGTTTCGCTGCTGTGACTCCTCACGTATTAAAGGACCAGGGAGGCCTAAGCTAGGGGGGAGGAGTCACTGCATCACTTAAATAGTCATCTGTGTTCTTTTCTTTAAGTGTTTTTATTGATTTCAGAGAGGAAGGGAGAGGGGGAGAGAGAGAAAGAGAAACATCAATGATGAGAGAGAATCATTGATTGGCTGTCTCCTGCAAGCCCCCCACTGGGGATGGAGCCCGCAACCCAGGCATGTGCCCTTGACTGGAATCGAACCCAGGACCCTTCTGTCCACAGGCCAATGCTCTATCCACTGAGCCAAACCGGCGAGGGCAAAAGTCACCAGTTTTTAACTATTTTCTCTGCTGGAGCGAATTAAGCGCTTTCCCGTAAGGATGCCCCTCCCAACCAAAGAGCTAATATTCCGAGAATGTGCACGTGTGAAGTAGAACGTTCTCGCCAGGGGTTCTAATAACTGGTTTAGGAGTGATGCAGCTTCTCTTGACCAACAGTCTGTTCTAAAGCTTAGAGCCATCCATTGTCGCTCTCTGGTGCCATCTGTGTGTCACAGGGAAGACGGTGACATAAACTGTATCCGGGACTTGGCTGAAGGCACCTCCTCTGCCCCCCAGGAGCCGTGAGAAAGCACGGGGCGCTGACAGTGACAAGGGCGGTCACCTGAAACCACCACAGCCGCTGCCTGGGCCCATGGACAGGCCCCCCAATCCTGCCGCAGCCCTGACAGTGTGGACAGGGCCCCCCCATCCCACCACAGCCCTGACAACGTGGACAGGCCCCCCCTCATCCCACCACAGCCCTGACAGTGTGGACAGGCCCCCCATCCCACCACAGCCCTGACAGCGTGGACAGGCCCCCCCATCCCGCCGCAGCCCTGACAGCGTGGACAGGGCCCCCCCATCCTGCCCCAGCCCTGACAGCTGC
>NW_006284844.1:1966648-1997606 GCF_000327345.1 Myotis davidii
CTCCCCCCGCCCCGCAGCCCTGACAGCGTGGACAGGGCCCCCCCATCCTGCCGCAGCCCTGACAGCTGCTCCTCTGGGTGTTGTCAGGGGACTGGGATTGGCAGGCCCAGCAGGTAAAAGCGTTTGAGGTTTTGTTTTTTCCCTTCGAAGCCACATGAATACCCAGATGCGACGCAGGCCAGTGCGTCAGCCAGCACCGGGCTCTCCTGAGGGACCCCCAGGAGGGGCTGACCCATGTGCTGCTCACACATGAGCAGGGAGACGAGAACAGACAGCCGCTTGGTTGCTAAGTGTTGGCTCTGACTCTACCCCATCCCTGCCTGTCACGGGGTTGGTTTGAGTTACATATTTTCTTGTTTTTAATGAGACGGGGCGAGCGGTGCCGTGCTTGCAGCTGAGACCAGCAGTGTTTCTGACTGAACGGCTCTCTCAGTGTTGAAGGAAATGGTCTCTGAAGCCGAAAGCGTTAAAACTCAAGCAGATCAATGGTGGGCAGAGCTGGACGGACCCAGGACTCGGGGTGAGAGAGAGAGAATCCACCAGCCTGGAGGCCGCCAGGCAGCGGTGCTGGGTTCTGGCCTAACGCAGCCCGGGCTCTGCTATGTGGGAAAGTTTCACAAAAATCAGACTCACTCCTGATGCACTCACTTCGTGTAATTTGCTTTCAGCAGCGACAGGGAGGTAACAGCTGCTTCGGCCTCTCTCCCCTGGGGTTTCTGAATCTGAAAGGTGTTTGTGGAGCTGATTTCTAACTGACTTTTTATCCATAAAACCATCTCGGTGGGAGCGCAGGCTGGATTCTCAGCCACAAAATGCTCTTTCATATGCGTGGCCTGTGCAATTAAAGCATTCTGCAGTCAGGTCAACAATAAGTGGTATAAACTCATACATTTCCGGGTCTAACACAGCACTTCAATGTCACAAACAAATTTTAATTATCCAAAAGCACCATCTTGGGGCATGCCGACAGCACGGCCTTGTGACGGAGGTGACGGGAGTGTTACTGACATGCTTCTGTGGTCCCTGGAGCCTCGTGGGCAGGGCTGTGGCTGGGAGTTTTGGTGAATCACACAGCTCACCGGCCTAGAGCCAGCAGTGGGGAGACCACCCTAGCGGCCATGCAGTGGATGCAGCGGGAGCAGGCCTTGCCCTGGTCTCCCTCCTCCTCACCGCTGCGGAGAAGTCATTGTTCCCTTATGTGCCTTCCCATCTACCTTGTTCCTCCCCCATGATAGGAAATGCCATCACATACATAGTTATAAACTGACAGTATTTTTACCTGAGAGATGAATTGAGAGCAGAAGCGTTGCATAATTGTGTTTTGCTAGCTCTAGTGACAGTACCTGATGTGGACAAACCAGGCAGTAGGACGCCAAAGCGAAGACGAGGCAACATTTCCTGGGCGTCACCACGTTTGCATGTCTGCGCTTTCCGGGATGTGAGCAGAGCCTCTGGAGTCGCCACGGAGGATCGAGCTGTGGCATTTGCGGCCTGAGCAGCTTTGGTGAGTTATTAAGTCCGTCTTGGGCTTAGTTCTCACACCTGTGACGTGAAGGTGACAGCAGCGCCTACTCGTGCGCTCATTTTAAATATTATATAAGACGCTGCCTGTGACGCTCGGAGCACAGCGCCCAGCCCAGCCAGCTTCAAAAAGTTCAGCCCAAACTGTAATCATCCTGCAGCATCATAATCTCATAGTTAATGAAGGTTGACACTGATCTGCTCAAATGAAATACTAAAGAGCAAGCTAAGCTATATCACCGATCACTTTTTATATTGGAAACTAAATTGAAAGCAACAAATAAAATATAATCAATTTAACCTGAAGAGAAAGGCATTCAAAGGATATTAAGTGATTCTCAAAGCCTCTCGGAGAGCTAACAAACAAGATTTGGAGGCGGCGGAGAGAGAAATGCACTCAACCGCCAGCCGGTGGGGATTCTGCGGGACTTACCCGAGCTCCCCGCCCCGCCCCCCCCGCCCCCCCTCGAGGCCAGCACCTGCTAGAACCTCCAGGGGTTCTGCTCAGTCGGAGGGGCTCCAGGTCCCAAGCTGGTGACTCAGGTTCCGGGGCCAGCATGTCCGGCTGGGAAACCCCGCGCCCTGTCTGACTTGCAAGAGAGGCCGAGAAAGGGAATCGTTGGCGTTTTCTGTTTCTCCTGGGTGAGCCTCCGTCAGAGAAAGGCACTTCTAACGCTGAGCAGGAAAACAATGTCGTCTTCCTTAGTGTTGGTTGCAGAATTCATGGGATTTCAAAGAAAGAAAAATTAACTTTGTGGCTCGGTTGGTTGCTGGTTCAAGTCTCGGTCAGGGCACATGTCCAGCTCGCAGGCTCGATCCCTGGTGGGAGGGTGTGCAGGAGCAGCTCATGGATGTTTCGCTCTCACATTAATGTTTCTCCCTCCCTCTCCTCCTCCCTCTCTCTCTCTAAAAAAGAAAAATATATATGCTCTCTTGAGTTTAATCATTTACCCAATTTAACACCTGTAAGTTCTTTTTATCAGTAGACTCTCTCTCACCTTCCTAAGAATGGAGTGTCTGCTTCCACCTCTGCGGGTGCATCCTCTTCTGGGCTGCCCTTGGCCTGGAACGCATTGCCCTGTGGATAACACGGGACAGAGTGCATGATGCTGGGCTGCTGGCGGGAGCTGGCAGGTGAGCAGCACAGGCAGGCGCTTCTGCTCAGACGCCTTCGAAGATCCCCAGAGGCCATTGTACAGCCCTTTCTATATTTAGATGGTGCGCATTGCATTGTCTCCTTTATCCCACATTTAAATTCTCCCTGGATTTCACTCAGAACGGAACCCCAATCCCCCCCCGTGCTATCAAAACGATGTCCCAGCTTCTGCAAACGCCCTGGGCGGCTGGCCAAGCCTTCGCTTCCACCACCTTGTCAGCACTCCTTTAACCTCCTCCACCCCTGCTCCACGGCCCGGGTGTCTATTTGAACGTTGTTTCAAAGAAATCACGGTCTGTTTGAGCACCGTGAGTGTGTAACCAGAACGGATGTGAAGAGCTTCCCAAGTAATACAGCGAATTCTCACCGCCGTCTCCATAAGCAGCCACGTTTCTCACTGGGGGAGGCATCTCAGTTCCCTCAGAGTTAGAATAACAGAGGAAGCACCCTCTCTGGCTGTGCATGATTAGGGGGCACACAGATATTCAGATCTGCACAGGTTCTGAGCTACACCCTATGTCCCTAAGCCCAGGATTACAGTCACATAATTTAAAATACACATTTCACACTTTAAAACTTAAACGTTTGAAGTCATTATGTAATATATGGCAACTAATGATGTTAACGCAACTTCCTCTTGCAATAGTTTGTGTTTATCTATATACTAGAGGCATTGGGGTCCTTTGGCCTGGCCTGCAGGGGTCGGGGGAAACCAGCTCTCTGACATCCCCCGAGGGGTCCCGGATTGTGAGAGGGTGGTTCTCGGGTGACGCACCCTGGAGTCGGGCTCCCTCCTCTCTGATTCCAGGTGCGTCACCCGAGAACCGCCGCTGCCAAGTGGCTGCAGCTCGGCAGCTCGTGTTGAGGGCCTGCTCCGTGGTGGTCAGTGCGCATCGTAGCTACTGGCCGGTCGGCCGGTCACTTAGGCTTTTCTATAGACAGATATCAATGTAAAAATATTTTGTTAACCATAGTAAACATATTCTTACATAACGATAAAGAACCTTCCTATTCCATAAACATCAAGAACATATTAGATGTCATTGAGTGGTAGATTAAATTCATTTCTAATGAGTCAGAATTTAAAGCAAAGATTTGAAGGTCCTTGCATCACCGCCTGGCCAAAAGCGGAGCTAAGTCACAAATCCACAGGCAACAGAGGGCAGAGCCCGTGCTGCTCGGAGACTGTGTGCCCGTCTCCGGTTCTGAAAACACAAGGGGAGGAGCTGCGACAGGAGAGGAGGGCACAGCCAAACCCCCAGCCTGGTGAGAAGGGGCGGCAGGGACCCTCCTTCTCCAAGGACCGCTGAGCGCCGTCACATTCGGGGGTAAAACAGGAAAACGCCAGGAGCCACATCAGAGCTGGACATACAGTTTACGTCATTCTTCGGCGGGTAGTTCCTCCTAGCTGCTAGAAGAAGCCAAATAAAAAGTGAAAAATCTGAAAGTGTTCAAAGAGGGAGGAAAAAAATCTGAAATCTATACCCTTGAAAAATAAAGGCTAAAATATGTAATTTGTGACAGATGCGAATTGACCCCGATGAACCACCTCACATGGAATGCTGGGGGGAGCTGTTCAGGGAGTGGCCGGTGCCAGCGGGACCCAGACCTGCGGGGAGCGCGCAGACACCCGCCAGGAATGCAGTCCAGGCGCCTGACCATGACTTGCAGCAAACAAACTTAGCCACGCGTCCCACGGCGTGTCACGTGTGCGGGAGCAGAGGACATGTTAATAAAAGCACCGACTGTCCGGTGAAGTAAAGTAGACACAGGCATGCTCTTTGAAGAGCATATTATAATAAGTTAGATGTGTGTGTGGTAACCTCTAGGACAAGCATTAGAAATAGAACAGAAGGAGCCAAACCAATAGAGCAAATAAAAGAGACAAGAAATAGCCCTGACCAGTGTGGCTCAGTGGCTAGAGTGTCAGCCTGTGGACTGAAGGGGCCCAGGTTCGATTCCGGTCAAGGGCATGTACCTTGGCTGCAGGCACATCCCCAGTAGGGGGTATGCAGGAGGCAGCTGATCCGATGTTTCTAACTCTCTATCCCTCTCCCTTCCTCTCTGTAAAAAAATCAATAAAATATATTTTTTTAAAAAAAGGAGACAAGAAATAATATTCAAACAGCACTCCATTTATTTAAGAAGAGACCGTCCATTCCATGTGCAGAGATGAACTATTAGCATGACAGCTGACTTCACACCAGGAACTACGGCATCCATAAAAAACGTTAAAAACAAAACCAAAATAAATCTTAAATTCCTCCCAGAAGAAAACACCCGTCACAGCCCTTGGCTCTCATTTCTGCTTCCACCCCAGGGGGGCGGAGCAGCCAGGCGTGTGAAGTAGGCCTGCCGGGCGCCTGGCGATGTTCCCACAGAATGCCGGCGCTTCGCCCCGTTCCCGGCGTTTCCAGCGGCCGCCACCCTCTGTGTGAAGAACCCCCAGTGGGGGCAGGAAGCCCAGGCGCCCAGGAAGCCAGGCGGTAATTGCAGTGGCTGTTCTAGCTCAAGCTGTCACAGCTGCCGCCTGTTCGCTGTCACTCCTCGGGGAGCGCTCCCCAGGTATGCAAATGAGTCCCACATGTGACATTTGCCAGCGCGGGGGTGGAGGGGGTGAGGGCTGAGGGACTCGCCGTCCTCTGATGGATTGACTCACGGCATCAAGGGGCCGACCACCATTGATTTCTGCTCATCCATCTCACAGTGACCTTCTCCCAGGAGCACAGCAGGGAGGAAGACCAGAAGAACAAAAGAAAGGCACAGAGGAAGGAGAACTGCAGTGTCTGCTCCGTTCCGTGTTCCTCCTGCTCCCACGCCATCCATCCGTGTCCCCCTGCCCTTCACAGGGCCTTCCCTCGCACCCTCATCACACACCTCACTCCATCCACAACCAGACCAGCCACTCGTCTTCCTGTCTCCCCTGTCCTCACTGTGTAACTTGGCTTGGTGTTGCTTGGCTAGTATTTGTGTCGTGGCTCCCAGAATTTGCTAAGAACAGAAATAAGGTAGAGATGTTCTGGTCTGATATTAATCCTCAGCCATGTAGGCAGAAGCTACGAAATGTTGTCAGTACTCTTTCGCTCAGAAATGCCTGAGTTATGTCATTTTCTGTTCTATCGGGGGATCCCTGCTTTGGCGAGATAATCCCCTGCTCCTGTATGAACACTGTTAGGTGGGTGGGAGGCTATAGAAAGGGAGAGAGGTAAACAGCGGGTAATGTCAAAAGAAGGAAAAAAAGGCATAGAATTAAGAAACCAAAAATGCCCCAGAAGGTTTATGGGCTTGCGGCCTAAAATGTATTTCTTTCTAAGAGCTTTCATTCTCTTAATCGTCTCTGTCGGAACTAGCAGGCCATTCTCCTTTATGAGAGCAGAGTTTTCATAGAGAAGAAGTGCGCTCTGCTCTAGTGCTGCCGACCTAGCCCGCCTGTGTAAGGAGCTACAGGGAAGGCAGCGATGGGCTTGCAAGGACAGGGCAGGTGCACAATCCATTGCTGTAAACTTTCTCCTGGGGATTCACACTCGGTTCCCACGACCTTGTCCACATTCTCAACCGAGTTTATTTAAAACTTCCTTTCTTCAGTCGCCTTGGGTGCGCAGGCAGAATTTAGCGGCAACATAGAGGACTCGGGATGTTGTGGTTGGAGAGTGTAAAAACCAAAGAATGTTCGTGCTTAGAACAGTCCATGCCCCTTAGAGAGCTGACCATCCCTGAGCAAGAGGTCTGCAGCAGCCTGTCAGCCTTTGCACTCGAACTTGCAGGAGACCACAGCATGGCTCTGCCTGACCTGCAGCCTGATGGCCGGCCTGCCTGGCGATGCTGGGTGTGCCAGCCGCCATCATCCTGGGAGCCAACCTATTGGATTTGCTGGATCCTCGTGGAAATGTTATCATTTTTTTCCTGATGGCTCACGGGCCTCGCATCTGTTTGCTCGATCAAGAGTGGAAATCTCACAGGCGGCGAAAGGCAATGGTGAGCCCCGCCCAGCCTCAAAGGGTGCGATGGTCAGGCTGGGAAGGCCTCCCTCACCCGCCTCCTCCTCCTCCTTTTGGTCTGACGGGGCCCAGCCCATGGATCAGGAACTTCTTGGACTTTCAGGGGTGATGTTTGGTCAGGCGTAGGTGGTGCTAATACAGACTCTGCACAGAGGTTTGTGTCTTTCTGTGGAGCAAGCTCTTTCTAGAGCAGTTGGTTTTGCACTCCACGCCCCAATTCCGTAGAGTCTCCTTCTGAATCAAGATGAATATAGTCTGAAGCTGATAGAAGATAGAGAGGAAGCTGTGTTGGGATTTTAGCTTCAAAAATATTTCTTACGTTCTTTGAGTATATTTTTTGTTGTTCTCAAATTTCTATTAAAAGTATCTTCTAGGAAATAGTTGATAGCTTTACTAATTTGTTTATTGTTCAACTATCAAACAAACATATTGATACACTTCTTAAGTAGATCCTGTGAGAGCACAGCGTGCAGAGGCAGGAAGAGACAAGTTAACTAGGAATATAATGCAGTCCCATAAATCTCGGAATGGTCAGCGCACATGTCTAAGGAGATACAAAGATCTTTTCTTTCTATTTTGGATTGTATTTTGTTTTTAGCTCTACACACATAGCTTTAAGTCATCTTTTTAAAAGTCGCCATTACAACGACAATATTTTATTTTATTGGGAGAGTAAGAATGGATATATTTTTAAAGCAGCTGGATGAAGCCCTAAAATTTATGCTAAATGTATACCAAATTCTAGTTTTTCTTTCTGGGAACATTTAGAAAATAAACTCCTGGAATGATCAGAGTATTGTTAAGAGGGCACCGTATGTCTAGCATATTAATCAGCAATTATACCATCAGGAGAGGACGACCCACCGAGAGGTAGCCAGAGAGGGAGGTGGAGCCAGCCGTGTTTGCTGAATTTCAGAAGCACAGGGAGTAGAAAGAATTGGGGCGATCTGGGAATTGACCTGGAAATGCATTACATCCAGGGTGGCGATGGGAACAAGAAAGACTTCGTACCTCACTGGAGAGAAGCTTTCTAATTACGCAGAATGTGTCTGTGGAGAACGTGTTCCTTAAGGAAGTCATATTGGCTGCAACTGTGTTCCTGACACAGCCAAGTAAGTTTCTATCAGACCTGCTATGCCTAAGAGGGAACAGCCTCCCAAGAAACAATCTGAGGCTGCATTAAGCCCAGAGGTACTGAAGTGGGCATTCTCTCAGCCGGGGGACCCGAGGTAGAAATTGCAGGGAGAAGCAGGAGCCATCCTTGTCCCCAAGGACGGCACAATGACCCGGTCCTCTCTCTGCTGGAATTCTGACCCAACCATGTTCCCGGTGTGAGTGCGTGCGTGGGGAATGTAACGACAGACAGGAATCTGATAAAGGCCGTCAGAAGCCAAACAAGTCTGTTAAATTCGATGTGTAAGAAAGCTACATTCCTCTGCGGGCTTTCTCTCAGGAATCAAGATGCGTGTGGGTTCAGGTGGGGAATGGAAAACCTAACTTTTAGAACAAAATAGATTTTTCTCAAGATTATTTCCAAGAAGGATACAGAAGAAATCAACATTTTAAAAGGATTCTGGTGTTTGTTTTTTATCTGTCAAAGCTTGGCGATGATCCATGAGAATGAATATAAAATCATGAACATCCAGAACATTCCCACAGCCCATGTGAGGTGTACAGGGGCCTTGGCTTGTGCGCTGGAGGAGGCGGGCCACACACATGGACTGTCAGGACTGGTTTTGTAAGGAAAGTGGTTAAGTGTCAGGTGATGGTAAAACTGAGCTGCGTTCACGAACCCTTCCTTCCAGATGGGACAGCGCCCTGGACCGGTGGCAATAGTCTTACCGTGTCGCTGGCTCATCGCAGGTGTTGGCATTGTGACGACTGGATGTCATGGGCTCTGAAGGTCCTGTGATGAGGAAGTGACAATCTCAGGGTGTCTTTTAATTGGTGGCCGGGGACTTGCTTCACCGGATGGGAAAACCGGGAGGCGTGTGGGCGCAGCACCCACCTTGATCGCCCAGAGCCGAGCAGGGAGCTATCCTGTCATGTTCATGCGCCATTTACAAGTGGCCTAGGGATTCCGGAGTCAGCACATCTCACCCGGTTAACAACGTGGATCTGAAGGAAGAACCGCGCTCCCTGGTATCAGACATGTTTGTGACTGTCCATTGATTGCCTTTCAAACACGAGTCACTCACGATGTGAGATAACACCGGGGCGGCGTTAGACAGTGTGCGGGCTCCCACGGAGGGGGATCACCCTGCTCGTCTTACAGCCGCAGGGACGGAAGCCGGGCCTGTGGCCTGGGCTGGGAGCAGCAGGAGGCAGACTGGCATCCGTCACTTACATACGTGAGAGGGCACGCATGTCCGTGAGACCGTCACCTAAAGATGTCCCTCCACTAAATGCTAAGAAACACAGGAAACGAAAGGCACTTAAAATGGTCAGAAACTTGAACAAACACTTTGTGAATGAAAAGAAACAAATGGCAAAGCTGCCCATGAGAAGTGTGCATATATTAGGGAAATGCACATTTAAAATTACACTTATTGGAAGTTAAAAATAAACTGCCAAGACTAATGATGGAGGGGGTGTGGAGCCATAAGAACCCGTCCATGTTTTGTGTGGGGATGGATGCAGAAGGATGCAGTCACTGTGAAAATGCTGTGAGAGCTTCTTATAAAGTTGAACATGCACTTAATGAATGACTCGCTCCTTAAATATCTTGAGAATATATATGTAAATATGATATACATCCACAAAGACCTGTTTGCAAATTCTTATAAAATCTTCATGCATCATTTCCATAAAGTGTAAGCCACCCATATTTTCAGGGTGAATGAGTCAATAGAAAACCAAGTTGAGCACATTTATACCAGGGAACACCATGCAGCAATATCAGAGAAAACCACTGGTGCATGGAACCACAGACATGAACCTCAAACGCATTATGCTAAGTGACAAAGCCCCATGCAAAGAAAAGGCTACAGACTCCATGATTTTATTTATGTCTGACATTTTAGAAAAGCAAAAGGAACAAAAACCAGGTTGGTGGCTGCCAGGGGTGGGCATGGGAGGAGGTGATTGGCCGCGATGGAGCCCAAGGAAATGTGAAGAGACATGCGGCTTCTCTATCCACCGGTGGGGATTTGACTGGCGTGTTTGTCATGTCCACACAACTGTTACCTAAAAAAGGTAAATGTTATTATATACAAGAGGCCTGGTGCATGAAATTCGTGCATGGGGAAGGTCTGGGGTGTGGCCAGTTCCCAGGTGATGACCAGGAGGCAAGTCCATGGACCACTTTTTGAGCAGCAAGAGATCAGGACACATCTGGTGCACATTGGGTTGGGCCACATGTATGGAGTTCAAAATAGTTCAGAGGTCATTGGCATAACTTCTAGCCCATCATTCGGAAAAAAGACCTCGAAATTTCGGGAAGTTGAAATCTTCACCAGGGGCCCTTTTAAGGAGATACAGTCTGTGACGGAGGCCTCCGAGGGCTGGCCAGACCAAGTCGATGGAACTTGAAACAGTCCACTTGATTTATATAAATGTTATCAATGCCAACAGCATCTGAACTTCCAAGACTTGATGCACAAAATTTTCATGAAGTTTTGTGCACAAATCTACTCTTATTAAACAATACAATAAACACAATACTTATTTCATATTTTACAGCTGCGATTTGGGAGGCCGTGTGACATTTTCCATAGGAGCTGAATTTGGAGTTGGCATAGAGTGTCCCTGAGCGAGCTGATGGCTGCTGCTCCTCCCTGGCTCTGTATTCATACTCCCAGGAAAGTGTTCATATTAGTGTTTCCTCCTGAAACAGGCCACAGGAAATTAGCAAGGAACTAATGTGGTCCTTTTTATCCATTTATGGAAGAACGCTTTTACAGGGTCAAATTAACGTACTAGACACCAGGATGTAAATGGCTTAGCAGTATTGTTGGCATCATTTTAATTTTACCTAATTTGTTAAATGACAATAAGGATATAGTCCAAGTATTAGCACAATATTAGATATATTCTTCCTAGGGGAGTAGTTACGAATGCATACTATATTAAATATTTTATTTTTTGGTTACAATCCCTTGTGAGTAAGATGTGTAACTAAATACTCCTTATTTTGACATTTATTAGTGCTAAAGGTGGACGTGAGGAATCTATGTAGACAAAAATGCCACCAAAACAATTTCTTTTTATCTTGATGGCATTTACACTTATCACACAACAAAAGCCACCTGATTCACTTCTGTTTGTTCTTCAACCTTATCTCAGAATTCGTCTATTTTGTCCAGCCTCCCATTGTTTTCTCAGATGATCCTCCCACAGTATAATATATAACACTAGGTTTTAAAATCCAATATCATGTGTGGAGGGAATGCCAACAGCGATGACCTTGACCAGCGAGGGGAAGCTACCAGACTTTGCCATTCAGGCCAGAGCTCCTTTTAGCAATTGTTTTAAACACAAACATCCATCAAAATCAATCAATGCTTTACATTGTCAAGTGGAAAAACAGTATCATTCTCAAACTGTGTCTTTATAACTATTATATGCTCAATTGATTCAAATATTGAAATGCCCTAATGGATATTTTATAGGATACCTATTGGAGAAAATTAGATCGGCACTTAATTCTTGCTCAACAGTAAGTGAGCAACTGAGAAGTGCAGTGTATTGACTTGGCTTTCTGCCGACAGTATATTTGCTAACTGGATTTTTATTGAGTTGGTATTTTTGTTTTATTTACGTGCGTCACTGACAATCCGGCAAAACTTTAAAAAATCCGTCTTAAATTGCCTTTGGCCCTTAGCTGGTTGCCAGGGAAGCTTAGACAATGCTGAGAGGCGGTCTCTTCCAGAGGAACAACGGAGATGGACTTTATAACGGACGTCTGTGCTCTAGCCGAGCCATCGAGATTAATTAGACCAGAGGCCTGGCTGCTCCGTGGGCAGCCGCAGCCCTGGGGTAGCTCTTGTCAGGTCTCACCAGGGACGTGACGTGTTGGTCAATATGAGTTTAGGAGCCTCTGAGGACACTCAGCAGGAGGGACCGGTGGTGGCACTGTTTCTTCTGAGATCTAAACAGGGAGCAGCAAAGCCATCAGGTGAGGCGGTGAAAGCTGCCTACGTCCCCCGTTCTTTAGCCAATCAAGGGGATGGTGCAAAGTCGCTTTTCTTTTTTTCTGACTCTAACCAGAAGTACAAGAAATTCTCCCAATACTCCTCCCTTCAGAACGAAACCAAATGAAAATGCAGCAGGAGGCCTTCCTACCTTCTTTCCTTACCAGCCCTTTCTTCACTAAATGTACTTGGTTTCCATGGAGTTGGTGATAGAATTGTAAAAATCCTCTTATCGTGAACCAAAGACTCACAGAATTATTGGGTTGGAAAAATATCCTTGCCCAGCTAGTGTGGCTCAGTGGTTGAGCATTGACCTATGAACCAGGAGGTTATGATTCGATTCCTAGTCAGGGCACATGCCTGAGTTGTGGGCTCAATCCCCCGTGTGGGGCATGCAGGAGGCAGCCAATCAATGATTCTCTCTCATCAATGATGTTTCTGTCTCTCTCCCTTCCTCTCTGAAATCAATAAAAATATATTTTAAAAAATCCTAAAACTATTGTGCGAAGCTTGGATTTCTTTTACCATGTTTCATCTGAGTAATATTTTTCTTATCTCCATCTTCAAGTGTTGGGGATGCCAGGGTTTTCAGGAAAATATTCACAATTTCTGTTTTCAATTTCCTCACTATTCTGACAATTGGTGATTCATCTCCTAAGATGGGCTCTTCTCTGGAAAAATCAGAAAGAACTGGGACAAAGATTTTATTTTACATGTAGAACTAGAGGCCTGGTGCACAAATTTGTGCATGGGTGGAGAGGGTGGTCCAGCCGGCCCACTCTGATCATGGGCTGGGCTGGCTGGAGGAGGGGGACGTGTGCAGTTGGCTAGCTGGCCCCACCCCCAATCAGAGTGTGTGGGGCCAATCAGGGGCGGGGCTTGCTGGGGGGAGGGCTACAGGCAGTTAGCCAGCCAGGCCCACCCCCTGGTCAAACTCCTGGGCCAGGCAATAATTTGCATATTCGCCTTTTATTATATAGGATAAGTCATTGTATTCCTCTGATGTATATAACGTTTCTGTGATGTATTCACTCATTTATCAGTTTGTTTATTCATTACTTCATCTACCGGTTAGAAATGTGTAAGCTGTACATGCTTCGTTGATAAGATATGTAAAGAAGAGTCATTCTTCAGCCCCGGTACCAAGAGACCACAGTCATAAATGCCGTGAGGTGCGTTAGGGAGGCAAGACATATGGCCGAGCAAGTACCATGTGCAACCTCCTCCCTGAAGGTGGAGTGTCACGAGGATTTGGAGAGTGGGAGATTATTTTCAAGTGGAAGTCATGTTTATTCTCTCATTATTACGATTTCCATACAACTTAGTGTTTGAGCCTTTTCATATTTTTCTCTGAGCAGTGAGCTTGCTTTGCTTTGGTAGTAAATTACTGAAGCTAGAAATATTATTGTAAAGAGATCAACATCTTCTAAAGCATATTGGAGCCAGAGCCGGGTGGCTCAGTTGGTTGGAGTGTTGTCCCATGCACCAAAGGATTGTGGGTTCGATTCCTGGTCAGGGTGCAGATAAGAGGCAACCAATGGATGTTCCCCCACCACCCCGCCTCTCTCTCTCTCTCTCTCTCTCCCTCTCTCTCTCTTTCTCTCTCCCTTTCTCTTTTCCTCTCTCTGTAAAATCTATAAAAAAAAAATCTTCAACTTCAGGTGAAGATTTAACAGAATAATAATAAAGTGTATTGCACCCCACTGTGTATTGGCATTTTTTACAATCATAACAGTTAAGTCTATGTAAATGTAAGTGTAGAACACTTTAATAAATGAAATATTAGATTGCACTTTGTATAATACTCTCACTTTGTAGTTATTAAGATGCTATCAAGTGTGATATTGGGACTGGCCCTACATTTCATTGAAATTTATGTTCTCTGATCCAAACAAACAAACAAAACCACACTGCACTGGGCTGACACCGTTTCATCCGGGCACCGAGACAGGTAGACCTACATTCGTTCGCCTCAAAAACATGCCAAGTCGATGTTATTAGACCCAGCATTTCAGAGAAAGTAGCCACGTGCTAGATGTGCTGAATTTTGGACTTTGCCATCTGGCTGGTACATTTCAGACCCCATTGAGATGTGACCAGTCAGACACAGTTCACTGTTTTATATTTTTCAAAGGGTATTTTCACCTGCATCTCTCAAACTGCTTCCCCGGCCAGAACTGTTGGAACTTGCAGGCTATGTGACTGGCGCGGGGCCGTGTTCAGGCGCTTCTCCACCACCGCTATGCTGGCCGGCGGCTGCCTTTACCACCAGGCGGCTTGGGGGCGGCACCCGCTGCGGGCATTCCTCTGCCTCCGCAGTGGCTGAGGCGGCACCGTTGTCTGCCTTTTCCTGCAGACACGAATCGGAAACTCGCGTGCACCAGTGCACGGGGGGGACGTGTTCAGATTCGACCCGAAAGCCGCCCTGGTGGGAGGTGACCGGAAGGCATTCGGTATCCAGATGTTTTTGGCTTTGAACGCCAACTGTGAGCTCAGAAGGAGGGAATTGGCGGAGCGTCAGGCCCCGCTTTGTTAATTTATTAGCCAATGAAATTGGTGTTCATGTTGCAGCAGAACGGATGACGGCATTCGCTATCGATCTGTGGACAGGCTGAGGACAGTATTATAATAATCCATACCAGCCAGCCTGACCTTTTCCTGAGTTGGCCTTTACCTTGAGTGGGAGGAAAGGGAAGAATATAATAAAGGTGCCTATATGAGTGAGCTATGCAAAGGCTGCACCTAGCTGGACTTCGTTATTTATCATTAAAGCAAAGTGATCCTTTAAGCCACTCATCTCATTAGGGATCTGTGAATCCCAAGGACAGACCCTGCGAAGCTTCGTAGTAGCCGCTCAGCAATGAACTTCAACCGTTTTGTAAGAGGCCATCTAAGAAAATGACGCTTACAGGTGTTACCGGGAAGCCCCGCTGGGCTCGGGCTGCCTGTCGCTGTGTCCAATAACGGAGGCAGGACTGAGTCCTAGGAGGCGCTTACTGAGAAGGCCAGCCAACCAGGAAGACAGGGCGCTTACAGGCGTCAGATCCTGTCTGCCAGCAGGTGCCAGGACAGGGCTGTAAGGGGAGGGGCTGGGGCGAGGCCAGGAGTGGAAGTCAGCTGCTGTCCTTACCCCTCAGGGGACGAGATGGTCTTGACGAGATGATGTGGATGAGATGATGGCGATGAGGTGGTGTTGATCTGATGACGTTTTGACTCCTGGTGGGTCAGCCTGACCCTGCTTATCGCTTCGGCTTGCTGGATTCACAGCTGAGTCACCTCCTCCATCGCTTCGCACAGACCTTGGAAAGGAAACGTAAGAAAAACGTAACCCCTATTTGCATACGAGAAACGTAACCCCCGATGCACATAAGTATACGGGCTCTAGGGTTAAAATATGATTACTTTTCAGGTTAACTCAGGTGCTCTACCCACCAGGTTATAGGTCCCCCCAACCCCCTCATCAGAAGCAATCGAGGCGGCTGGTCTCAGCTCAAATCTCACTGTAGAGGCTCTGGGGTCCCCCTGCCCTGCGGCCGGTCACAGGTGATAACCAGAAGATGTGAGGTCTGCAGGGGCCCTTAGAATTAAGTGACGGCTGACGACACAATGCTCATTAGAGGGACAGGGACCTTTTTAGAACGCCTGTCTCCCCCTCGGAATGATGGCTACTGAACAGTGAACCTGGTCTTCCCATCAGAATGTTAGGGAGCGTGTCCAGGGAGCGAGCAGCCGGGCAAGGCCCAGTGCGGGGATGCGGCAGTGTTTCCTCCCTCAGACAGGCGGGAGGAGGCTGCAGGAGGGGCAGGAGCCTGCGGGTGTGTGGGCAGCGTGGGCAGAGGGACATGGGCAATCGGAGAAGGTGTTCACGTCATGTAACAGCAGCAAGACAGCCTCAATGCAGGCTCCGCATGATTTCACTTAAAGTATCAGCGCCTGGCCATTCTGGGTTCTCCTACTTTTAAAACAGCAGGACTAGATTCTCAATCTATAGAATTAAATGTATTCTTTGTTGGGGAGTCCTTCCACAATGCATTCATGTCTCAAATCATCATATTGTACTCTTTAAATATACTATAATTTTATTTGTCAGTGTTACCTCAATAAACCCGAAAAAATAAATAAAAATCAACATTTTTAAAGAAGAGAAAAAAGTCTGCAAGTTCTATTCGTGCTGATGGAGAGCCTGTGAGGAGGGGCTGTGTTTTCTTGTTGTGTGGGCATCTCACCTCGATGTGGACATGAGTTCTGACATTTTTAAATCTCAGTGATGGCATGTGTACATATAGGGCACATATGTAATATGCATGAAGCAGGATTGCACGGTGTTTACAAGCGTAGGGGCTCTTTCCGGCAGGCCAAGTTCAAATCCCGGCCCCCGCAGTGACCGCCTGTGTGATCTGGGGCTGTCATATCACATCTCCAAGCCTCATTGGTCAGTGGAGATAATAATAGTGTCTACTGGAGAAGTAAAGATTAATCAACATTCCTATGAGAAAATCTTCACAGTTGTGCCTTTGTCAAGAATTAGATATGACGCCAAATGTATAATCCATAAGAGAAAGGCAAGGACAAATTGGATTTCAACTGGAAAACATTGGCACTTCAAAGGACACTAAGAGGATGATGAAAGGGCGAGCCCCACATGGGAAGGAAATATTTGCAAAGCATGCATCTGATGGCTTGAATCCAGATGATATAATGAACTTAATAATCAAAGGACACATAATTCAACAAAAAATGGGGAAATATCTAAATAGATATTGTCCTAGAGACAACACAGTATCCTATCTAATAAAGAAGGAATATGCTAATTGACCCCCACACCATCACAAAGATGGTGGTGCCCACAGCCAATAAGGAGGAAATATGCTAATTGACTGCCACACCCTCAAAGATGGTGGTGCCCACAGCCACAAGATGGCAGCACCCAGTCCCCTCAGCCCCGCCGGGGTGGCAGGTGCCTGGCCTTGCCTTGCACCTGCCTCTGGAGTTCCCCCACTCCCCTCAGCCCCCCAGCTGCCCAGATGGTGGCTTCCTAGCTGCCCAGGCCACCTGAGGCTCAGGTAACCAGGGCCAACTGAGGCTTGCACGGCCAGCAGTGGCAGCAGCAGAGGTGTGATGGGGCATCGCCTTCCCCTGATTTCCGGGTCACCTCTTGCCACTGAGGGCTCCTGGATTGTGAGAGGGAGCAGGCCGGGCTGAGGGACCCCCCACTCCAGTTCATGAATTTTCATGCACCGGGCCTCTAGTTGGTTGATAACACATGAAAAGGCTTCAAAGCCTCAGAAGTCGCAACGTGTATTTTCTCAAACAAGTTCAGATTCAAGGCCCGGAGGCGAGGCCACCTCTCGCTGGGAGGAGTGGGAAGCTCACATTGTAAGCGGATGTGAAGGCAGGACACCTGAGACCCGAGGCGCATTATTCCAATCACTCATCCTGACCTGCTCCCCTGAAATGTGTGTGGACACATTCTTTATGGGGCCTCAGGGAACCGCCCCTGGATCTCAGAAAAAGAAGCTGCTGCAGACAGAAACGAGGGTGGGAGGGGAGGGGGTTTTTGTGAAGGAAGGGCTCAGGATGCCCCATAGTTACCATGGAAACGAACTTCTCAAATCCTCACAAGCTATTACACAGGTTACACTGCCTGTAGGCCAGGAATCGCTATCTAAAGGATGCCAGGAATCCTCACCTGCAAGGTTCATGACATTGAACAAATGCCAGGAGAGGTGTTGGCTGGTGCCCAGCTCCCAGCAGCGCCTGTGGCTGTTGGCACAGAGGTGCTTCATCTTGTTTGGGTAGAACAAGGCTCATGCTCGGGAACGTGGAACACTGCAGAGGTGGCAGCACCGAGCAGCCCCCGACCACGCAGCAAAGGGGGTTCTGCGCCTTATTGCAGATCCACTAACCACCTCTAAGCTACGGGGACTAGACGTGAGAGTAACTGCAAATGTCAGCTAGTGTGTAAGGCGTGCACAGACACATGAATATTCATGTCAGGTGTGTGGCTAGCTTATTTGGATATCCTTTATGACTTTTAAGAAAACATAATGGTCTAAAATCAATCTGGATTATTTCCTCAGTACTTTGCATACCAAATATTTCCCTTAGATCCTCAAAAATTTTCATGTAGTTCATATGTTAAAAATTGACTCTGGCCCTAACCGGTTTGGCTCGGTGGATAGAGCGTCAGCCTGCGGACTGAAAGGTCCCAAGTTCAATTCTGGTCAAGGGCATGTACCATGGTTGTGGGTACATCCCCAGTGGGGGGTGTGCAGGAGGCAGCTGATCGATGTTTCTCTCTCATCGATGTTTCTAATTCTTTATCCCTCTCCCTTCCTCTCTGTAAAAGAATCAATAAAATATATTTTAAAAAATTGACTGTTTCTTCATGATAACAGGCAACTAGTTTAAAGTTTCTTGTGTATTATTTCAGAAAATGTTGGAACATATTAATTTCTATTGGTCTGTGTGTATATAAATTAATTTTATTATTAACCTCTGTATGTAGTAAAATACATGTGATCTCCAACACATTTATATATTTATTACTTGCTGGTAAGCTTATGATTTGCTTTAATTTTCTACTTTGTATTTTGTAATATTTTGTATTTTAAAATTAGCATTTAAATTTAAATTAGCATTTACATACTAAAAATAGTATGTAAAAATGATTATAAGCTCAAGCAAATGAGCAAACAAAATGATCTATGATCTGAGTCAATAATAAAAGAGCCATTTATTGATACAAATAATTGATTCATCAACTAGAAAATGCAAAAACAAATCAATGACAAAAAAATGAAGTGCTGCCCTAGCCAGTGTGGCTCAGTGGATAGAGCGTCGGCCTGCAGACCAAAGGGTCCTGGGTTCAATTTCAGTCAAGGGCACGCACCTCGGTTTCAGGCTCCTCCTTAGCCTGGGCCCTGGTCAGGGCTCATGCACGAGGAAACCGATCAATATGTTTCTCTCACATCAATGTTTCTCTCTGTCTTTCCCTCTGTCTCCCACTCTCCCTAAAAAGCAATGGAGACATTTCCTCAGGTGAAGATTAGCAACAACAACAGAGAAGATGAAGCGCTCCTGTCGGGAGAGAGTGTCTTTTGTGTCCTTTGCTGTTGTGATTATTTCCTTTACAAAAGATTAAAGAAATCCATGAGGTTAGTGAGCCTGCTCTCGTAGAAATCATGTGTAATTTAATCATTTCCGGGAGCCACAGTGATATTCTCTATATACCGTTTTGTGTTAAGCTTCATGTAATGTGTTAGTTCAGTTTTTTCAGGTCAAGTTTGGTTTATTTTGTCAATTGTTGTCCACTTGTCTCACACCTTTTGTGGAAGTTTACTTTCCCTCCGTCCAGTGGCTGTGACCTTTGTCACCATCAGTTGGTCCCGTTGTGTGGATCCATGTCTGGTTCTCTGATCTGCTCACGTGTCTGTGCCTCTTCCAGGACCGCGGGGTCTTGAGAACTCTTCATGCCCAGGGTACCTGTCTTCCCTGAGCAGTTCTGACCGAAGCCTCAGATTGCCTGCCAGCCTTTACAGGGAACACGTCACATCTTGGGGTCGCCCCTTACTAGGGTACTTTTCCACATCTTAGTAGAAGTTTTAACCAGAAGGGTCTATATTTTTCACACTTCAAAAATGGGGAACATTTTCACAGCTACTCTCTCCATTTGTTATTACAAATGTGAAATTAGAACAATTGCCAGGGTTCCATTCTGTCATACAACACTACTTAACATGAAGTGTGTTTTTAAGTGGCCAGGGCTAGTTTACGACTGTGTTCTCAGCGTGAAGTGGTCTCCTGTAATCTGTACCCAGGGAGGAAGCATTGGGCAGTGGGCTTGTTTTATACTTTGATGATATGATCTGGGAAGAAGGAATGTCAGGGGACAAACTATTTTATTCCAGGGGTGGAGGGTAAGAGATCAACCAAAGGACTTGTATACAGGCATGTAAGCATAACCAATGGACACAAGACACTGGGGAGCAGGGGAGGCCGGGGGAAGGTGAAGGGAGAGGGAAAAAAAGGAGATATATGAAATACTCTTTGTAATACTTTAAGCAATAAAACAAAATTTTAAAAAAAGAATGGATGCTTCTTGTTCTGATCCTGCTTCATGCTTACCATAATGTGTTATTACCTCATGGTAAACCATGTGGAGGGGCCCACCACACCTTCCCCATCTGTAGGACACACCACAATTTTATCCAGGGCTAAGTGTGCATGTATACTTAATTATCTAGTGCTCAACTTTGAAATAAAAATTACCATCTTCAATCGCCTGGCACCTGCATTTACTGCAAACGTGGAATCACAAGCCAACAGCTCTCATTGTTTCTCTATTTTTATTCTTTTTTGTCTCTCCTAATAGTGACTCAGACTCTCGGAGCTTGATTTTATTTGTGAAACAGAGAACACACTGCAGCCAGTCTGCCCCCGTGAGAAGGTACACAGCAAAGTCTTTCCCAGCAGGAAATGTGGAGCTTTTCTAAATTCTGACAATAAATCTTCGGCAGCCGTTTATGTAAACCACACACAACGATCAAGAACTGAAAAGGTCACGTTAAAAATGGCACTTCATTTCGTGTAGCTTTAAATTTCCAACTCTTACCCAGGGCAACACAAATTAATACAGCTGCAGGTAGGAGAGGAAAAAGATAATTATGAGGCTGCGAAGAATAGGTGGTTATTTATATTGGTAATCTCAAAATGCATGGGAAACCGCTAAATCAAAAAAAGAAAGCTATGCTGCATGGCATTAAATAGTAAAGGGAGAATTTTTTAAAAAGCCAACTCTAATGGTTAGCATTAGGTAAGCACATAGATGATTATGAATAAAAAAAGATATAAAGCAATGAAGAGCTTATATAATGTGAAAGCCACCAAAAATCATTAGGAAAGATTCAGCCTTTTATTAGTAAGAAGCAGTGGGGTACATGTTTCCCCTTCTTCCGCACCACAAATTTAAGATTGCATTCACACAGTGATTTCTAGCAGTAAACACGGAGTTACATTTGTCTGCCTCCCATTGAATGGCCTTGTGGCCACTGGACAGAGGTGCCGTGCAGTTCCACAGCGTTCCTGAGTGACCTGAGTACACGTTCATCCTCACTTCCCGTATAGAAGACCACCCACCAGGCCTATGTCCTCTACAACTGAAGATCAACTAAGGTCGTGGCATCCAAACTCAGAGATATAAGTGCTGAGTATGAATTCCAACAAGAAATGATCTTAGCCAAGAGGTTTGGGTATGAGGATCTGAGTTTCTACTTTTTCCAGGTCTTTGCACTGATCTTTTAAGAGTTGTATGTGCCTGGCTGGCATGGCTCAGTGGTAGAGCTTTGACCTGTGAACCAGGAGGTCATGGTTCGATTCCTAGATAGGGCACGTGGCCAAGTTGTGAGCTCAGCTGCCCTCAGTGTGGGGCATGTAGGAGGAAGTCGATCCATGATTCTCTCTCATCATTGATGTTTCTATCTCTCCTCCTCCTTTCCTTTCTGTTATATTAAAAAAACAACAACAGAGTTCTATGTATGTCTCTGGATCTATTTTATCAGTTTATTTTGTTCATTAGATCCCACATGTAAGTGAGATCATATGGTACTTGTCTTTCTATGACTGGCTTATTTCACTCAGCATAATACTCTCCAGGTCCCTCCATGCTGCCTCAAAGGGTAAGAGATCCTTTTTCACAGCTGCATTAGTATTCTGTGGTGTAAATGTACCATAGCTTTTTAAATCCATTCATCTATTGATGGAATCGCTCCAGAGAAAAGGAAAGCATGCAACAGACTGAGGATCCTCAAGGGAAAGGGGTGGGGGTGGGGAGAGGGAACAGATCAACCAAAGAACCGGCTTGGCCCAAGCTCCTCAGAGTTGCCCCTTGCTTCCTCATGAGTTTACCCACACGTGCTCACCTCAGGACTCAGCCAGGGGTCCAAGGGTCCGCTTGGCAGACTTCAAGGCTCATCCTCTGCCTCGCTCCTCCTCTCTGGAGCTCTGCCCCAGGGCCATCCATCAAGCCAACCTGGGCTCCAGCATCTCCTTCCTCCACTCAGTGCGACCTCCAGGCTAGGCTTGGGGACGGGTCCGCCTTACACCATGTCCTGTAGACAGCGGCAGTGCCAGGGCCCCCTCATGTATTTCCTGCTTCTCGGGGCTGAGTCCCTCCCTCTCTGTGTCCCAAACCTACAGCCGTTGTTTCACACAATCTGTCTGGTTCTCTGGTTTGTTATGATGACTCGCACACCAGGTCTTCCATTGTGAATATCCTAATTATGATCATTATTTTACTCTGCGCTTTGCAATTACAGTTAACACTTTCTGAGCACTCACGCCTCGTGCCGTCTGCATGTGAAATAAATGTCATGAGTATTTTTATTTTATTGATAGAAAAACGGAGTCAAAGTAGTTTGGGTGGTATGTCTCCGGTCAGACAGCTCACAAGCATCTGCGCCTGGACCGGGCGTGTGATGGCCTAACTCCCAGACCAGCCTGGGTTACAGCCTCTGGGATGTAATAACCTGCTGCAGAGTGGGCACCTATGCAAGTGGCTTAAGATGCAAAGGCTCTGTTTCAAGAAGAATACATTTCACAGTCAGTTTGCAAACTGGGAAGCATCTCTCTATATAAAAGCCTAAGCGACCGTTTGACCATTCGCTCGTTCAACTGGCAGTGATGACACGCACTGACCACTGCTTCGCTCTTAGCAATATGGCCCAGCGCGCTTCCCCGGCTTGGTCATTTCTGATCTTTTTCTTTTATTATTGATTAAGGTTAATATGTGTCCTTATCCCCCCCCCTCCACCCCCCACTCATGCCCTCACCCCTGGTGTCTGTGTCCATTGGTTAGGCCTATCTGCACGCACACAAGTCCTTTGGTTGATTTCTCCCCCTCCCGCCACCCTCCCCCACCTTCCTTCTGAGGTTTGACGGTCTGATCGATGCTTCTCTGTCTCTGGATCTGTTTTTGTTCATCAGTTTATGTTGTGCATCACATTCCACAAATGAGTGAGATCCTGGGATATTCCGTGCACTCCCTCGTCCCCTCTATCACACTGCCTTGTTGGATGCTTTCTTAGCAGTTCTCACCGCACGAAATGATAGCACATACTTTTGTTTAGTCTTTTCCTGTTTCAGTTCTAGGAGAGGAGGGTATGGCTTTGCTGACCGCTGTTTGAGCTGCCGCCGCCAGGCCTGCGGACTGGACATGATGGTCTGTCCCGCCAACCCTCAGTGCTGGGACAGCCCCTTTCCCCGCCTACAAGCTCCTCCTGCCCATCAGCCATCAGCGCCGCCAGGAGGGCCCGCCTCCCTCATCCCGGGCTTGTGTGTCAAAGCTGGTGTGTTACATGTGCCTGTGCTGGTTGGCAAGGGGCCCAGAAAGCATGTGCTGGAAGTTCTGGGTTCCAGACTCACGTGTAAAGAGTTCCTACGGTGGCAGATGACGGGCCACACGGCGCCTGCCAGCAGCCACTCCAGGACCCGGGACAGACCCTGCACTAGGTGCCAGCCAGCTCCCAGATGGGAGTGAGGAAGGCCAGCGAGGCGCCTGCACTGGAGACAGGGAGGAAGACTTTCCATTGTAAGCAGCGACCACTTCCAATGCTGTGACAGAATGCGTCATATGAGAACCACAAAAAGAAGGCCACTGCGTTAAGCAATCAGCACCATGACCTGGATCACACAGCCGCCTCCGAGCAGCTGCCAACGCCAGAGCCCACGCCTTAAGGGGGAAATTCGAGAACTAAGAGGTGACTTTCATGCCTAAGGGTCACTGAGGGGAGGGGAGAGGACAGTGGCCGGAGGAGCAGGAGCCATGGTGGCTTTGTTTTATGACAGGAGAGGGACATCTGTGTGTATTTACCTTCAGGAGTGGTGAGTGTCAACACACGGAGATCGCGGCTCCTGCCTCAGTTCTAATAAGCTCCTAGAGGAATTATGAGTGGCATACTGTACACACACGGGCAGATTAGCTCACGGCTGGAAGAAGCTGCAGGTGGCCCTGAAACTGGGAGGAAGGGAAGAATGATGGGTTTGTACAGAATCTAAATAGAGACAGGCTTTGAGGAGTGACCAGGGAGGAAACTTAATTGCAATTTTTTTCCACTTCCTCCACTCTGGCCTCTCCTCTGTCTCAGGGAGAAGATTGGACTCTCTGAGCGTCTTAGGAGGGATGGACGTTAGGGACCAGGAGCATATACGATGAGGGCGATTCAGGTTTAAGAAGTCACCAGAGACCAAGGCTCGGGGCTCACAGGGTGAGTGTGCATTGTTGAGCAGTCTTGTAGTAGCAGGGGATGAGAGGAGCTTTTTAATAGATTCAGGCCTAGGATTTTGATAGACATGTGTAATGCTAGGTAAGGGGGTGATGGGAATAAAAATATTCATCATTATGGCTTAAGTGCTTGACTCTGTTCTCTAGACTGATTAGGAAGGTGGTGAAGCCAGAATGGCACGAAGCTGGGATCAGAACAAAGGGAGGGATTGGAAACAGCCACGGTGATGAAGAACACCTTGCACCTGCCGGAGCCAGACAGCCCTTAGCGCAGGACGGCACAGCCGGGGCGGAGGCACCGGGCACGGAGGCCAAGGCTCCAGAGAAGCATCGTTCTGGGTGAAGAGATGGTCGAGGACAGGGCCATACAGCCAGGTGACCAAAGGAGGCTCATGTTTGACAATTTAGCAAGTTTGGGTTTTTGTTTCTTTTTAGTTAGTTTGTTTAAGTATTGGATTGTGCCCAATGGGAAGAGCTCACAGGGGTGAAAGAATAGGAGGTGGAAACGGGGCCATGAAGGAAAAGCCAAGGGGAATGTGGAAACGGGAAAATGGGACACGACGCAGACGGGGGACCGCATGTAACGACCTCAGCGTGACACCGGGGGAGAAGGGGAGAGCCAACTAGTCTCTGGTTCCTCAGAAGGTTTGGCTGGAACAATGCCGATGTCAGTGTCACCTGAGTCTCTTGTATCTTCGGGACTGGAAGGTTATTTCTCATTTTCCACAAAGAATTGTCACCAGCATCAAAGAAACTTTCAACCATTTCCAAAGCAACAAAAAGGGGCTTTTCAAGATGCTTCCCTTGATTTGGAAAGAGTCCACCATCACGGGTGAGAGCGTTTATCAGGGAACGATCCAGGGCCTGAATTGGATTTTGGGGGACAATGGTTGCTTCTTTCTCCCCTATGGCACCATGGTCCTTTCCCGATGGAGCACTGAACTCTACACACCTAACCTGGTAAAAGTGTAACTATCTGGCTTGTCGCTGCTGCCTCAGAATATGAGATTCTGTAGATTGGTTGCTCATTAAGATCAGATGACCTTGTCTCTTATAAATAAAAGTTCTAAAACTTTTAAATTTCCTTACATAACAAAATTTGTTATCCATGGTTTTACTATTTATACATCTAATATTCAAAAAATTTTAAATGTCTATCAGGTTACACTTGTTTAAAAGCAGAAATATTGTTAATCCATTGAAATAGATTCTTGAAATATAACCAAACATTACTTTCCCCGGGATTTATTATTTATAATTTGAGTTTTTTTCTATGAAACTTAATGTACTGAATATAAAAAAATTTAAGAGCAGAGTGTTATTCAATGTATCATAATTTACCAGTTCAGTACGGATATTGCAGTGAAATAATATTTCAATAAGATCTGTGCCCAGAGAAGGACTCTGGCACCTGAGTAAGCAGATGAGAGGGGTATTATCATGTTACCCGCGTGGGCTACCTCCCCTCCCACCTGCAAGTATCTCACTATGCGGAGTGTGAGCAACGGCATTGCGCTGGGTGTGGTACAGGGGGAGTGCCAGTGATTTGGACGTCATCATCCAGACAGGTCATACAGGCCCCGCTGTGGCCTACGGGTCGGCGTGAGTATTTGCACTTCCCAGGCAAGGCCAGGGGTCTGGGTGCACTCAGGCTGCTGCAGCAAAAGACAAAGACCGGGTGGCGTATAAGCAATGGAAAGTCACTTCCCCTGGTTGGAGGCCGGAGTCCAAGGTCAGGTGGCCAGCAGAGCTGGGTGAGGCTCGCCTCCGGACTGAGGACTCCTTGTGTCCTCTCATGGCTCAGAGGTCATGGTGGCTCCCGGGGCCTCTCTTCTAAGCACCAGCCTCACTCATGTTCTCACACCCCAGCCTTGTGGGGAGCCCCTGCATCGCACACCGTCTCTCCAGGGCCCTCTCCTGGCACCGCGCCCTGAGGGGCAGTGCATTAATGCCCCCATGCCCTGCAGCAAAACCTCCATGTGTGCCAAGTTACATCCGCCGTGGAGCATTCGCTCCCGGGGCTGTGTGCCTGCAGAGAGGACTGCTTCCCAGAGGAACCGGCAGAGACGTCTTCGTAACGTCCAGTGAACCGACTGGATCCTAAACTGAGTGGGTTCACAGAAACTCGAACTTTGTTTCTGGAGCACACTCATCGCAGAGACACTCATCACACACACCTGTCTGTGTTTCACACACGCCTGTCTGTTTCACACGCAGCAAATGGGTGATGACATGCCGCCTGCCATGTCCGTCACTGCGTGGCCAGGCACAGGCACTGAGGCGCCCTGGAAAGTGTCTGAAGAAACGTCAGGTGGGGGAGCCACCAGCCCTCTGTCCCAAGGCCGGCCCTCGGCATGACTGACACGCCGCCCAGGGCTGGTGGGGTGTCCGACTCTCGGCGATGACACGGCTGCACATTGAGCCTCCGGTCCCTGCAGGCGGGAGTCAGTGCCTGCGCAATACTGAGCTCCCCACATCAGTGGGTCCGCGGCATCAGGGTGCCAGCTCCCAGAGAACCAGTCACCCCTGGACCTCAGTGGCTTTGCCTGCAGGAGGCCTCAGGACTTACGCCTCAGCTAGTAAAGCCGTGCTGAACACGTGTGTGGATGTGCCCCCAGGGGCCGTTCCTTGCATGTGTCCGAGCTTGCCGCGGGCCTTGGACAGCTCGGGACGCTGTGGCCACGAGCGATGCCTGGGCCTGCCCTCCCGGGAGGGTGCTGGCCCGGATCCGAACTGAACAGCCACCTCCACTCCTGGTTCTGCCCCAAACCAGTGGCAGCGTCCGCCATCACCTCCCTCTTCCGGACCCTTGTCACTCATCCGGAAAGCCAAACGTTAGGGCGCCCTCGGCCCTGTGTCCCCACAGCCTTGCACCATGCACTGCCTTCGAGTTACGACGGGAAGGACACAGTGAAGGTGCCGTGTTTGTCTTAGAACTCACGTTTACCCAGCGCATCAGTGGATCTTCTCTCTCCCCAGAGGAGAAAGCAGAGATCTACGCCCGTTCGCCCTACACCCCAGCCAGGCGAGTGTTCCGGCCATGGCACAGGCTGGAGTGGCGGCGGCAATGACAGTGACAGAGCTCCCAGCGCATCCCTCTGGGGATTGGCGCGCCCACCTCCCGCGTGGGCGTGGAGACAGACAGCCCCAGTCCAGCTCTCGCTGTTCAGGTTCAAGGGCTCTCAGGGAGAAAATATAAAAGAGAGAAAAAATTATGCTCCATTTAAGCAATAAAATTTTTCTAACACAACATGCTTCCGAGCCTGACATCAGATGAGCCCAGGAAAATAAAGGAAACCCTTCGCGGCGGGCATTGTGAGTGGATCTGTCATCTGCGGCGTCCTGGCCTCGGGCTGCGTTCTCCATTCCAGCGCATTTCCCCTCTGTGGCGTGTTCAGCCCCAGCCATTCTCCTTCTCGGCTGCTTATAATGTTAAATTGCAGCTGATCTGTCCCAATCTTATCTCTGCTCCCCTGGAGATGCAGCCATTCTGCAGAGCCTCGGACTCGCAGGATTCCACGCGCAGCTATTATGTGCCGGATAGAAAGCTGTGCTTTTCTGTTAGAAAGGGCACTGGGGAGCGCTTTTCAAGTCATTATCCTCCTTCGGGGAGTGTGACAGGTGGGGATTGAGAGCTACCGGTTGAGAGCCGTATTTAATAAATATATTTTATATTTCTTCTATGTATTTTAATATATTTTTCTTGATTTCAGAGAGGAAGGGAGAGGGAGAGAGAGGTAGAAGCATCAATGATGAGAGAGAATCATTGATTGGCTCTTCCTACAAGCCCCACACTGGGGAGCGAGCCCACAATGTGGGCGTATGTCCTACCTGGGAATCAAACCATGACCTCCTGTTTCATAGGTCAATGCTCAACCACTGAGCCACACCAGCTGGACCTATATTTCTTATATTTGACTAAAATAAAAACAATTAAAATATATTGCTCTTATAGGACCAACAAAGAAATAATAGTAACCTTGCTAAGGGTACCTGCTGAGTAACAGAAACTGTGTTACGAGAGTTGTAACATCTTATTGTTTAATCTTCGGTCATTCTTGGATTCTTCAACCCTGTGAGATCCTTGTCGATGCTGCCATTTCTTAGATGAGGTCGCTGGGATCGCCATGGATTTAAACATTCCCTACAGTATCATAGCTGACCAGCCTCCAGGTTAGGCTTTGAATGCGGGTTGGAGGGAACTGAATTCTGTGGCCTTAAGCACTTACAAACTTTCACATCAGGACAAGGAAAACCAGGTGAATAGGACACGCAGAATGGCTTAACCACAGGGCTGACGTGGGGTAGCTCCAGCGGCAATACACCAAGGCTTGTGCTTCTCCGAAACAGCTTTTCGTGGCGTGAGAAACACGCGCACGCCTGCAGTTTAGCTTAAACACGCCCGCCCGGGACACCGGTGCTCAAGGCAGGCGGCCGGAGAGGAAACCGCACAGTCACCGGGACAGTGTCCACCCTCAAGGAAACCCGCTTCCTGTTCAGTGACCAGGGTCTAACCATCAGGACGGGCACAAAAGAGATGCGGGCGGAACATGCTGCAAGCGGAGAGGAAGGGCACTACGTTCCGACTGAAGGTGGGAGGTTTCCTAAAAGAGACAACGTGAGAGCTGAGCCCTGAGGGTCCTATTCAAAGACCCTCTGCCTTGGCTAATTTGAGGCCTTGGCTGATTTTCCATGTGACCTTTTACGCCTGAAGAGACAGACAGTCCAGGAGAGGCCCTGCACTGCGGTGGTCACCTCGTCCACACCCACCTCTGCCCTGACCAGCTGTGTGGCTGCCCTGCATCTCGTGTGTCTCGTGTGCAGCATGAGAACCTAGAGCCCGCAGCAGGTGGTGGGTGAGGGCTCCGCAAATGTCATCTCTCCATGTTGGGAGGCAGCCATCTGCAAGTCAGCCTGGCATTCAGCTCTGAATCTCAACATAGGGCTGAGGTGCGACGATTTTAAAATGCTGAGTTTGAAACCTTGACACAGTAATAAACATTGGGGGGATGAGTTGACACACGGGTTTACCATCTTCCAGATGTTTTAGCTCAGGGGTGGGGAACCTTTCTTCTGCCAAAGGCCATTGGGATATTTACAGCGTCATTCACGGGCCATACAAAATTGTCAACTTGTATTTGGTCAAAGATTTAATTAACTCACCCCTAGTGCCATGGCAGGACCAGGCTAAATGATTTCACGGGCCTTATACAGCCCTGTTCTAGGTGATGATTCCAGGACATAGTTGTGATTATAAACCTGATTGCTTAGGGCCACACTCCTCTGTGAGTTAGAGAAACAACCAAAGAATGCCACGTCTGGACTTACATGTTAACAATTATCATAATCAATAAACTTTAACCAAAATCATAGCGCATGTAGGGTTGTGAGGGAGGGACTCCGTGAAAACTGTGGTCAGCTCAATTCAAAAGGTATTGAAGAGGAGATCTTAGATAGCAATGAAGAATACAACTCGTTCTCAGGAATATAGGTGCAATAGTTCAATAGAAATCAAATAAACATATGGTGTGTTAATTGGAATGACAAATTTAAGGACAAAAAGTTTAAGAAGCCCAATAAAGCTAGCTTTAGATAGAATTGCAAAATTAGTTGATTAAAAGAATGTTGCAAAAACATACAAACAGGCAATAAACATATTAAGACGCTCAGCACGAACGGGTCTCAGGAAATGTAAACCAGGGCCACCAGGCGATGCCACTCCACACCCCCTCTGAGAAGAGACATTTATAACCAAAGAGACACTTAATGAGAACTGTTGGCGAGGGTGTGGAAAAAGTGGAAGACATACATTTGGTGGAAGGAGGAGGGATGCAAAATGGTGACGCCTCTTTGGAAAGCAGTCTTGGCAACTCCTCAAAAAGATAAACATATAGGGTTGTCATGTGACCTAGCACTTGACGCCTTGGTGTATCACCAAGAGAGGTGAAACCCATGGCCTTCTACATACAACACTCACAGTGACAGTCCAAAGCAGCATTAATGACAACAGACCCAATGTGGAGACGGCCAATTGGCTACCCCAGTTGGTGTGCATCCCTGATAACAGGTAAATCAAATGGGCCCTACCTGAACAGTGGCCTGTTACCGGGCAGCAAGAAGGCATGGTCACTGGCACCTCCCCCCACATGGATGAGCCCTGAGAACAGTACGCTACGAGAGACAGAGCAGCCATGAACCATCATAGACTGCATGAGCCCATTCACATGAAGTGCCCAGAAGAAGCAAACCTGCTATAGGCACAGAGTAGAGGGGTGGCTGGCTAGGCTGGGTGGTCTGGAAGGGAGTGGGGGGTGACTGCTAATGGCGACAGTGTTTCTCTTTGGGGTGAGGTAGATACTCTAAAATGTACAGAGGTGATGGTTGTACAAATCTCTGAATATATTAAAAAATATTGAATTGCACACTTCAAATGGGTGATGATATGGTATATGAATTATGTGAGTTATCTATACTTATAATAGGGTAATATGAAAATTGGTTGGGACGCCGTCATGTAATGACTGGACAGCAGGAGAGCGGGGGCAGAGAGCTACAGGAGGGCGGGGCAGCGAGCTCTGTGTGGCAGAGAGCTACAAGCGGCAGTGGGCGGGATGGCCAGCTGAGGCAAGCAGCACCGAGCTGCTCGCGCATGGATTCATATGCAGAGTCACTAGTATCTCTTTTTTTAAAATATATTTTATTGATTTCTTACAGAGAAGAAGGGAGAGGGATAGAGAGTTAGAAACATCAATGAGAGAGAAACATCAATCAGCCGCCGCCTGCACACCTCCCACTGGGGATGTGCCCACAACCAAGGTACATGCCCTTGGCCGGAATCGAACCTGGGACCCTTGAGTCCGCAGGCTGATGC
>NW_006284844.1:2001678-2004686 GCF_000327345.1 Myotis davidii
CTGAGAACTCTCTAAATGCAGTTACTGTTCTAAGAATTCTCAATACTAAGCAATGGAATTCCTCAGTGATGCATATGGAACACTTGAATTACAAGCAAATAGAACGTGAAAACAAAACGGGGAACATAAAAACATTGGAAACACGAACGGGTCTCAGGAAATGTAAACCAGGGCCACCAGGCGATGCCACTCCACACCCCCTCTGAGAAGAGACATTTATAACCAAAGAGACACTTAATGAGAACTGTTGGCGAGGGTGTGGAAAAAGTGGAAGACATACATTTGGTGGAAGGAGGAGGGATGCAAAATGGTGACGCCTCTTTGGAAAGCAGTCTTGGCAACTCCTCAAAAAGATAAACATATAGGGTTGTCATGTGACCTAGCACTTGACGCCTTGGTGTATCACCAAGAGAGGTGAAACCCATGGCCTTCTACATACAACACTCACAGTGACAGTCCAAAGCAGCATTAATGACAACAGACCCAATGTGGAGACGGCCAATTGGCTACCCCAGTTGGTGTGCATCCCTGATAACAGGTAAATCAAATGGGCCCTACCTGAACAGTGGCCTGTTACCGGGCAGCAAGAAGGCATGGTCACTGGCACCTCCCCCCACATGGATGAGCCCTGAGAACAGTACGCTACGAGAGACAGAGCAGCCATGAACCATCACAGACTGCATGAGCCCATTCACATGAAGTGCCCAGAAGAAGCAAACCTGCTATAGGCACAGAGTAGAGGGGTGGCTGGCTAGGCTGGGTGGTCTGGAAGGGAGTGGGGGGTGACTGCTAATGGCGACAGTGTTTCTCTTTGGGGTGAGGTAGATACTCTAAAATGTACAGAGGTGATGGTTGTACAAATCTCTGAATATATTAAAAAATATTGAATTGCACACTTCAAATGGGTGATGATATGGTATATGAATTATGTGAGTTATCTATACTTATAATAGGGTAATATGAAAATTGGTTGGGACGCCGTCATGTAATGACTGGACAGCAGGAGAGCGGGGGCAGAGAGCTACAGGAGGGCGGGGCAGCGAGCTCTGTGTGGCAGAGAGCTACAAGCGGCAGTGGGCGGGATGGCCAGCTGAGGCAAGCAGCACCGAGCTGCTCGTGCATGGATTCATATGCAGAGTCACTAGTATCTCTTTTTTTAAAATATATTTTATTGATTTCTTACAGAGAAGAAGGGAGAGGGATAGAGAGTTAGAAACATCAATGAGAGAGAAACATCAAGCAGCAGCCTCCTGCACACCTCCCACTGGGGATGTGCCCACAACCAAGGTACATGCCCTTGGCCGGAATCGAACCTGGGACCCTTGAGTCCGCAGGCTGATGCTCTATCCACTGAGCCAAACCGGCCAGGGCGGGTCACTGGTATCTTAATAAAACTTATGAAAAAGAATGCTACAGATGTTATAAATTTAGATCTTAGCAAAATGTTTGATGACACTACAATAATATTTTGTAAAATTATCTCAGAAGGCATCTGTGGTACAAATAAATTCCTTCGCATTGAAAACATGTCGATGGATCACAGTCCTCATTCTATGGTCGGCTTTAGTGACAACTCCTTTGAAGGTGAAGGGCGGCAGTGCTTTCACACAGGTCGCTCACATTCTACTCACCGCCGCCATTGTGGGAAGAATGGGAGACGGCTCTAAACTGGAGGATTGAAGTAAGCCAAGGGCCACGTATTAACAACGATTTCACATTGTGGTGTAACCTTGAAAAGGGAATGCGAGAAAGAAACTAAAAGGACTGAATCTTAACAAACATGGTATTTAATAAAGTAAATTTGCTCTGTGTCCACACCATTAGATTTTCTTTCTTCTTCCATGCAGCAACCCTGACGTTTTTATTTAAAACTCTGTGGACTGTCACATACCAACTCTAAAAGAATCCTTTAAATGAAGGCTGGAATGAAGATCTGAGATATTGGTTGGACAGAAAAAGAGGATTAAAAACAATGAATCAGGAAAAAGAGAGATGGAAGATGCTGAATCTTGCCTAAGAAACGACCTAGAAATGCTAGGAAGACATTATAACGAAAGGAAGATATAAATGCAGTGAAAGAGGGAGCTTCAATTAGCATCAGAGCACTGGTTTGAGGGCAGGAGGGAGGAAAGGGAAATTCAGCGGAAACAAGGAAATAAGTGAGCAAGCCTGGTGGAGAGGCTCAGAGGGTTTCATCTCCAGGTTCAACGGAAAAGGGTCACTGTGCTCTCCCCTTTCCGGAAGAGCTTTCCGATTTTTTTTCATCAAAAATCTTCAGCTGGAGAAATGTTCCATAGCTGCGTCCACAGATGATATTCTGAGCTAAGGAAGAGCAGGCGAGGGGCACAGATCTGTGTCCTGGGCTGTGATGAGGGGGCGCAGAGGGATCTGGCCCCGCCCCGTCCTTTGTGTGAGGGGCCCTGGTGACTCAGGCGCAGGGCGGGTCGCTGCTGCCAGCCAGGAACCTATCATTGCCTTGTTCCAAAGCTAATTGTTCCCCCTTCCGAATCCAAGAGAGGCCGTCAGAACACAGGAGAAATGAGGGAGCCAAAATAGCTTGTAATTGCTGCTCTTCAAACAATGCGCTCTCTCTCCGAGAGAAACACCCGGGAGTTAATTAAAAGCTGAGACAACGACTTTGTGTGGCTGGTGTCCCTGTGCCTCAGCCATGATTGCATTTCCAAAAGACTCAGGCACCAGGAGCCAGCTGCTGGCTGGGCCACGGGGACTCAACGGCTTTCTTTATAAGAAACTAGAGGCCCGGTACACGAAATTCGTGCATGGAGTGGGAGGTCCCATCAGCCCAGCCTGCACCCTCTCCAATCCGGGACCCCTCGGGGGATGTCTGACTACGAGTTTAGGCTGGTATCTGGCCTAAACCGATAGTCGGACACCCCTCTCACAATCCGGGACTGCTGGCTCCCAACTGCTCGCCTACCTGACCACCCCCTAACCACTCCTCTGCCAGCCTTATTGACGCCTAACTGCTCCCCTGCTGGCCCAAACGC
>NW_006284844.1:2004791-2007472 GCF_000327345.1 Myotis davidii
CTGGTGTTTGGTCATCTGTCGGGTTGTTTCAGTTGTGTTGGCTCCTGGCTTTTTATATATTAGGATAGAAGTGAAATGTACAACTTGCCTATGGCCAGCATCATTCTGAACAGATTTTGATCTGCCATGGTGCTTCTCCCCCAATTTATCATTTTATTCTGATATTTTAGACTTTATGGAATATAATGTTAAAAGTGGAATGTCTATACATATGCATAGTGGGAAGAAAGTTCTGTAGAATTTTGAATTAATGACAATGTACTTTTTAAAGCGACGTGGAACTCAGATGCACCTGGAGAAATGGAATGCACCATGAACTGGGCAATGACTACTTAACTGCTTGTGCTAATGTTCAAAAATAGAGTCACTGATATTTAAATTAGTTTCATAGTATTCCTCCCTGGGCTGCACATGGGTTAGTCCAGTTCCGTCCGAGTGTTAACGGAGGACTGCACAAGCGGGTTCCTCTGTTGCTAGTGGGAGTGGGTTCTTGGGTGCTGCTGGAATGAGTACTTCGGGGGCTCCCACAGGAGGGGGAGACGTGGTAAAAGGCTTTATTTGCCCGGAGTTGTATTCCTCGGTTCCAAAGTCCATCATCTCTTACCTAGTCCTGGGCCTCAGCAGAGCCCAAAGCAAAGCCAGTGTCCAGAGCCCCGCGCCACGTGGCGTGGAGTCCGGTGGAGCATCAGGCTTCACTCAGTCCATCAGCCCATTGAGTGGAGTCTACTTGACTGTCGGCCACGAGGGCCAGTGCAAAGCCTGAGAGCCTGCAAGCCAGGAGCCAGGCAGGAGCAGCAAGAGGGAGGGGGACTCCTTTGTCCCGGAGTTTCAGTATCAGATCTTCACGCCCTTGCAGTGGCCATGCCTATACACTAGCTTTGGCCAGTGTCCTGTCAACAGGTGTGACTGACAGGTCAGCGTCCTCTCACATCACCCAGACCTTATGGGCATGCTTGTCCCATCCCTTCCCCCCTCCATTTGTGGGGACAGACTTGGGGAGGGCCACACTGCAGCTTCCTGGCAGAGCTGTGTACACGGTCCCGTCATTCAGCCTTCCCTTACTCCTCTCCTGTTAAACAGTGACCAGGTTATTAACGAACCAACCGGACTCTCAATCAAGGGCAGGAGGCACCTGATTCCGTGACCCCAGAGAAGGAAGTCGTGCATCTTCAGGCTCGAGCTTCTCCTCCACAAAATGCAGGCCTTGGACCCGTGTTTTAAAGCTGCCTCTAGGTCCAGCCATCTCTGATCCAAGAGGACTGTAACTAAGCCAGAGAGACAAGTGGCAGGCTTTTCACTTGGGAAGTAATACTCATTCATATCTAGTCCCAAAGCCACCACTTAGCAAAGGACCATTTGTGACTTTTTAAAAAATTATCCTATATAATAAAGAGCTAATATGCTAATTAGACCAGACGAAGCTGAGGCTGCGAGGACTGGCCGAAGCAGCCAGGGCTGTGAGGGCCGAACCCTTTGCATGAATTTTGTGCATCGGGCCTCTAGTTTCAGTATGTTATTTCTGATACCTTGTTCATGCAAAGGTTGGGTTCTGCCACTATTTTTAATCTTTAACAGATTTGTCTACGAGCCCGAGCTTGTCGGTACCTAAGAGGAAGGGGAGAGACCAGGCCTGGGATGAATGTGCGTGCTCGTATCTGCTCTGATCTCTGAGATGCTGGCTGCCTTTGTGTCTTCTACTCACTTTTGAAGGAATCGACTGTGACCACACCTGGAGAATCCAGGGATGACCAGGTCAGGTTCTCAGACCTTAGGGCTCAGAGTGCACTTGGGTGGACAGTCTCTCAGGCCAGTACTTCTCTCCGTCACTAAGATGCCCTATGACACCTTGCACTGGGTGGAGTTAAACACACTGGAGGACTTTATTCGAGATTTCTGCAACAGAGGAGCGAGATCACACTCAACACCACAACAAAAGGCAGGGTGGGCTAGGGGGAAAGTACGAGAGGACGTTGGGAGTATGTTGGTCAACATGATGAGGCCATCTGAATTTCCTAACTGCCTCTTCTTATTTACTTCATTTTTAATTGAAGTATAGTCAGCATATAATATTACATGAGTTTCAGGTGTATAATTCTTCAACATTTATATACCTTATGGAATGATCCCCAGGATAAATCTAGTGACCATGGTCACCATACAAAATTATCATGATCCTATTGACTGCATTCCCTATGCTGTATATTACATCCGTGGCTTTTTATATCATACTAGTGGTCTGGTGCATGGATTCGTGCACAGTGAAAGGAAATTAATTAGAAGGTAGCCGGTGGGGCAGGACTGGGCAAGATGGGCCAGACATGGCCTGGAGCCAACCTCCCATGGCCCCAGGAACAACATAACCCAGGACTAGGCCAAAGTTGGAATCATGCGGCCCCGCAAAAAATTGGGCCCCTCCTCTCTGGTTCCGGGGTGCATCACCCGAGAACCACCACTGCCAATCACTGCAGCTCGGCAGCTCCCGTGTCGAGTGTCTGCCCCCTGGTGGTCAATGCGTGTCATACCTACCGGCCGGTAAGATGGTCGGCCGGTCAGAGGGTCACTTAGCCTTTTTTATATAGAGATGTGAAATCTAAAACAAACACAAATTAAACAAAAACAGACTCAGTGATAGAACAAACTGATGGAGGTCAGAGGGGAGAAGGGAGAGGGGAGAGGGGAGA
>NW_006284844.1:2007489-2008936 GCF_000327345.1 Myotis davidii
GAGGGGAGAGGGGAGAGGGATGACCAAAAAGGTGAAGGGGATTAAGAGGCACAGACCTCCAGTTATGACATAAAAAAGCTGATTGGCTTTTCTGGACATTGAGCTTCCACCTCCCACAGGAACCGGGGGAGGGGCTCTGTCTTTCTTGAGGATCACATTTCCAAAGGATGACTCCTGGGTCTTTGAGAAAAACAATTCTGGGTTGTAAAACTATCTAGAGGCTGAAGGAAAATTTACATCTCAAAGGGGGAGTGAAGAGGTTCCCCAATTTGTGAGTTTCCTACCTTGTGCTTCAAGAAAGGGGAGGCGGGGCAGGGCCAGAGAGAGCTGTCCAAAGTTTGCTCAAGCTGAAAGGAGCATTAGGTGTCTTGGTCAAGATGAGGGATGCTCTGAGGATGCAGAGCAGGAAGCAGGTCATTTCCTTCAATGAGTATAATGCAGGTCTTTAGAGAAAGACCTAGATCATGAGTTATCTGCCTCCCCCATAGCTTATCTCCATTTCATCGTTAAAACAGAATCAGAGTTTTAATGGGCAATTTCTTACAAATAATAGGAAAAGAAATTGCTGTGACGTAGGCAGCTCTTGCTGCAGGATTGTGTGAGGTGGCCGCTGATGAAAATTAAATGCATGTCTTCGGTTCTTTCTCTCCCTCTGCACGGTCCCCTTAATGGTTTTAATGACTGTGAACACTACATAACGGTGTGAGTCTTCCCAAAGCTGGTTGAGTAGAGAAAGGAAGTCAGCGATGGCAAGGAAACGGACACAGGAACTGAGACCAAGAGACCCCGAGGGGCATCATCCTCGCAGCTGTGCCCTGGCCCCTCTGCCCTGCACCCCTCAGCTGGACTCAGCCTTACCTCACAGCCTGGAGGCAAGCAGCGCCTCCCGGAGGGACGGCTGCGCACCTGGCTCGCACCTGGCTGGGGAGATGGGGGTGATTCTGTCACAGGAGGCAGCTGGGGAAGGAAGGGATGACAGGCTGGTGGGAGAAAAAGAAAACAAAGGCCACCTTGCCGTGAAATAAGGATCCCTGTGGACCAGGGAAGCTGTTTTCTCTGTGTTTCTTTATTTTCTTTATTTTTTTATAGCTTGATTGAGGGATCAGTGAATAAAGTATTTCAAAGGCTTGGCTAGAAATGCTACCGTACTCCATTTCTAAATGGCAGCTCGTGTTCAAAGGTTCCCATGCTCGGAGACACACACATTTAGACACTCACACCTGAGACGAATATTTAAACAAGCGATACTTGCAGCATGTCTTGTCCATTTTCTAAAGCACTTAACCCGTGTGACACTAACTTTGCAACACGCCGTGAAACAAAGACCCTGCTAGCAAAACCTGTTTGTAATTATGTCAGGAAAACTGCACCGAACATTCAACGAGACAATTTCCCTCCGAAAATAAACAGTGTCTGCCAGCCTCCGCCCCCTGTGGGGAGCATCACT
>NW_006284844.1:2008981-2022703 GCF_000327345.1 Myotis davidii
AGGAGTGTTTTCAAAGTCCTCTTCTGAAAACAAATCACTCTGTGGACTTTTAAAACACATTCCCTGTATTTGTGAGGTATTTATTGTGACTTAAGAAAATAGGTACAGAAATTATATGCCAGTGAATAAAAGCATAACATTAAGACAAAATTAAAGCAGTACAAAAAAAAAGAAAAAGCATCTGTGTAAATGAGCAGGAAGAGGGAGAGGGAGAGGGGGAGAGAGAGAGAGAGAGAGAGAGAGAGAGAGAGAGAGAGAGAGGGAGAGAGGGAGGGGAACATGAGAAATTCTGGCCCTTCACTCCTCAATAACCTTCACAATGTCACAGGGCTGTGCTCACTGCAGCAGGATCGGCCTCCTGTCCTTCCCATCCCTGCATGTGTCCTCACCCACTCCCGCATATTAGGGCACCTCACACACAAGTAGGAGAGTAGACGAGGAAGATGAACAGGACAAGAAGTAAAGAGAGTGGACAAAATAAAGGCAACAGAGCTGAGTTTGTGGCAATTAGGTCCAAAGCAATGAGCTAAGGGGCTTTTATACATTTAGGAATTAGAGATTAAAAATGGTCAAGAAAGATATCAAGGTTGCCCACAGAAACAAGTTTGATAGCATAGCAATGGCTGATTCCGACAGGACGCCAAATTAACATACAGGTTAAGTGTCTGTGTGTTTTTTAAAGTATATTTTTATTGACTTCAGAGAGGAAGGGAGAGGGAGAGAGAGAGAAGCATCAATAATGCGAGAGCATTATTGATGGCTGCCTCCTGTACACCCCACACTGGTGCTTGAGCCTGCAACCCTGGACATCCTGGTGCCCTGACCTGGTATCAAACTGTGGCTTCCTGGTTCATAGGTGGACACTCAACCACTCAGCCATACCGTCCGGGCTAAATATCTGCTATTACTGTGCTGCTAAAGTTTAAAAACCCATTGAAAACGGCCAATCTCCCAGATTCTTGCTGTGCACGCTGTTGCACATTCCAGAACGATAAAGCCAAGTCAGAATCCATCAAATATTCTCCCCGCTAGGTTAGCCAAGGCGTCCTCAGCTCTACAAACGCTGAGAGACCCGCCAAAAAAGTGCAGAGGGGAGAACATGGGCTTATCAATGTCTCCATCATCGATTGAGGTGATCATGGGGAGAGCACAGAGCACTGAGTCTGCTCACCAGGGACAAAGAAGAACGAGGGGTCTCCACGGTCACAGTCTTGTCACCAGGAGAGAGGGATGAGTCCCGCTTTCTCACCTGAGTGACGGGGTCACCAGAGAAGGACCTGAAGGGGGACTTCAGGTCTAATTAGATGTTCAGCTACCATTGAGTGCCTCGTAAGCGCCATACCCTGGGCTTCTGATGTCACAGGCATTTATTTTAGTGCAAGAGACCATGGATAAGGGATTCTTGTCCTAGTTTCATGCACAAGCCCGCTGTGTCTCAGGTATGTGAGGGTGACCATGAGCAACCACATGGGTCAAGAGGAAAATGTGAGATTTCAACCCAAGTCTTGAGATCCCCAGTTTTTGCATCATCATGGCTGGTGGACATGGGTTCTTTGTGAGGTCGCAATAAAGAAATGTCCAAGGGCACACGTGTGGGAGAAGTTTAAGCGTAGCGTCAAGGTGTACTGCAGTGAAGAGAGATGATACGCTCTCAGGGATGGTGAGGGAGGCCGGCTCCGAGATCCTGAAACTGCTCCGAGATCCGGGGTAACCCTCCAGATAGCTCCTTGGTTTGGGGGAAGGAACAGGCTGTCATTCAAACCATCCAACCTACTTCCTGGGTGTTCCCAGGCTCGTGCTGGGCACTCCCCTCAACCAGCCCCTTTCTTGGACATCCTGGATTCCATGTCCGCATCCAGTCTGGTTCTTTTCCAGCTTTCCTCAGGCCACACTCCGCCCCTTTATGGCTCCTTTGGGCTCCTACTGAGCATGAGCCTAGCAAGGGAATCCCTCACCCCCATCACGCCTGAACAGGCCCTTGTTCCCCAGGGAGGCTGCCCCGGGCCTGTCTGGGGATTAAGTCCTGAGGGAGAGGACAGGCTGTCTCCTGGGGGCTGTGAATGCTGCCCTTTCCCAGTGAGGCAGGCATCAGGTCCCATTCAGCTCCCCCATAGATTAGGTCTCACATCTGAGTCCACTTCCTAGTTTATTAGGCTCAATGTCTGGTCCCCTTTGCTCTCTTCCTTGAGTAATACTAGCCAGCTGCCTGCGCTAACCAGGTTAGTGTTTCTGCACAAGGCCAGGGGGGTGACTCCAGGCAGATGGAAAACCCACGCATTTCCTATGGGGTCCAAAGTGGCCCACTCTGGTTTTAGTATTTTTTTGGATATACTAAATACTTATCTTCCAGCCAAACAACTTTTAAGTGGGCATTGTACTGTATTACAAACCTCTTTAATTTTTAATGTAGAATGATAATATATATTTTCCCCATTTTCACAGTGAAATAGATAATCCAGGAAGCAACACAGCATACACCCCTCCTCAAAGACTCAATCGAGTCATCTACTGTGGTGGGTGGGGAGAAACACCCCAATGAAGAGACTACACATGGTAATCATACATCTTTGGTTTTAAATGTAAGAACCTAAGGTTTTGGTGAAATGAATCTCATGTAATATTACATATACTAGGGGCCTAGTGCACGAATTGGTGCACCTTGAAAGGAACTGCGGGCTGCAAGGCTGCGGTGGGCACAGGGGCGGGTTTCGGCCTACCCTTCCGCACCCCCACCCGGCCCCTCCTGCTGTGGCCTCCCCGTCCCCTGTCTGCCAGCAGCCCTGCTCCCACCATTGCTGCTGCTCACACCTGCTGACAGGTGAATGGAGCAATTGGGGCCAGTGCTAGCAGTGGGTGGGAGCAGTGGCTGCTGCCCCTATCACCCCGCAGGAGCAGGGGGAGGTGGAGATGCCCTCAGGGGCAATTGGGGCTGGCAGCCGCCACTCACACCCGCTGATGGTGCCAAGCAATGGGCACCTGTGCAGGGCGCCAGCAGTGGGTGTGAGCCATGGCTCTGGTGCTGGCCGCAGGTGCAAGTGGGGCCGGTGCTGGCAGTGTGTGTGAGAGGCGGCTGTCGGCCCTGAGGAGCAGGGGAGGTAGAGAAGCCTGGAGGTGCGATCAGCCGGCAGCTGCTGCTGCACCTGCTGATGGTGCCGAGCTGAGTGTTCGGGGCCGCCCTGGGCTCTGGCGGTGGGTGCCAGTGCCTGGCAGGACCGTCGGATGCGGGAGCAAAGAATTTTCGGTAACTACCAGATGCTCGCCCCAATGATAGTGACCGGCGCTCGCCTGCTCCACCATCGCACCGCAGCCAATGCCCACCGTGTTCCACATGCGCCCCCTAGTGGTCAGCGCACATCATAGCGACCAGTTGTTTGGTTGTTCGGTTGTTCCACTGTTCCATCTGTTTGCACATGAGGGTTTTACATACTAGTATATTTTTTACCGTGAAGCAAGGTAAAAAGTTAAAAAACAACTTTTCACTCATATCTTGAAGTCCATTCAGGAGAAAATAATAAAGCCTATCCTTAGCAAGCATCTGTGTCTTTCAGACCAGTGTCCGCAATGATATTAATAATTAAAGAAAACAACTTCAAGTTCAGACCTCACAGAGCCCTCATGCAATGAAATTGAAGACGTTTGCCTCACCAATCCACCATCCATCCATCCATCCATCCACCCAACATTTCTTTAACACGAATGATGTGCTAGTTATAACATTAAACACAGAAACTACAAAGATAAACAAGGGGCTCAACTTTCAAACATTCACAGTGGAATAGCTGAAGCAGGTTCACGTTCCTGATCGGCGGAAAGAGCTATGCTCACCATGAAAACCGCCACAGAAAGGCACCCACCGGGCAGCAAACTCAACACGCCAGCTCGGACAGGTCTGCGCCTGAATCCATACCTGGTTCTCTTTGTCCTGCGTGTTATGCCCAAGTCACTTCCCGAAACCCCGCAGCGTGAAGATGCTGATGTGCAGTAACACAGTACCACTATGTAATGGTCATAGGCTAATGAACAATGTTACAAATTCAGGCTATTTGTTCTAAGAAAGAGCTAAAAATTAATCTCTGCATGCAGTTCTCCACAATCACATGAATTCTCTTCCCCGGTGAACGTGTTTATGGGAATGCACTCTGTAAAGGCTGCCTCTCCTAGGGCTGGTGGAGAGCATGCAAGCTCACCTCCTGTCTGGGCTGTTCCTCTGTGATGATGCCCTTCGCGCATCAGCTCCCTGCAGGGAAGGAATGGAAGTGATAAAAACCATCACCGCCCTGCCATGTTTGTTTTTTTTTGGCAAACCCCAGGCCGTCCGGTAGCGTTTTCAGCTGATACCAGCTAGAAGTGGCCTTGGGGTGTCATTTAATCTTCTTCCAGTAAATACACCCCAAATAGTCCCTTGTTGCTAATCCGTCCAGTTGGTAAGAGAGATATCTGAATGGAGGTTGTATATCTCATTTAAGGTTAGGCTAACCGGGGCACAGCGTGGGGGGGGGGGGCCTTGGAGTGCCCACACTCCGGAAGCTGAGCTCCTGCAGTGCACGGGCCCTGCGGTGGTGCCCTGGTGCGTTGGGAACTAAGTGGGCTGCCATCTAGACCTCTGCCGGGGAGGGGTGCTGGCTATCTTCCCAGCTGTGGCTGCCAGAGAACCCCATTATCTGCTTATGCAACTGGGCAAGGCTAACCTGTGAGATTAGCATGGCATCAGCGCCAGGAAGCCGAGCTGCTCCGAGCCCAGCCGTGAGGAACACGGAGCATCTTTCTCACCAACACCCACTGCATCACAGGGCCCCGCCGTGTCCTTAATCTGCAGAGGGAGCGAGATGGTGCTACTTCTGCGATTGTGACAAGCCCGGAAATAACCTTTGAAAATGGGATGGCCTATGCCTTTAAAAGCCACCGAGACAGTCCCTAAAAATGGCTTACCCAGCAGCGGAGTCACATTGTGGGGAATTGCTCTTTAATGCATTCGCGAGTCTATTCCTATGGCACTTAAGCCAGCCCGAGTCGTAAATATAAAATGGTAATTTCCCTCCTGAGCGGCTCTGCTGCTCCCACAGGCCCTCCTCCCCCAGGAGGGACCAGGCCCGCCTTCTGCTGCCCGTAACTGCTCACAGGAGTTACAATTGCAATTAAGCCGCGGCTCCGGCCCTGCCTGCTTCCAGCTGTTGAGCATCAACGGGGTGTTTGCGGTGCAGGAGTGTCAGGCTGCAGCCATGGGGCGGCTGAACTCCCTTCCAGCCCCCTTCACCCCCCCCTCCCCGCCTCCCCAGCTCCGTCCTGGGGGGGATGCTGACCACAGGCCTCCGCGTCCCTCCGGCTCCTTTAAACAACAACCAAATCGCCATTAAAGCGAAACACACTTTGCAACATGGAGTCACACATGGGAGAGAGCTCAGCCCCATGACATGATTCCGGGGAGACAGCTGTGAGGGGGGTTGGAACAGGAAGACAGAGGGCGGCATGAGAGCCCGGGCCGCACCCTTGCGCTGCCGGCCATTCTCAGAGCCCCTCGCGCCGTTACCCAGAGCCAACCTGCCCTCGCTGCTCGGTTTCCTCTCGGTGAAACGGGAAGAAGGCGGCGGCATCTGCATTTTCCCAGCGGCCTGACGGTGTCTCATTAGCCTGGTGCCGCACACGGAGAGGCGGGGGGACATGCGGTCAGACGCTGGTGTTATATCAAACTCAGACCACTGCCCCCGTCTGCCTGTTTGTGAGGGGTAATCACTGTGCGCAGTAAACTCTTATTCCACCCTCCAAGCAAGTGGTTCTGTTTCCGGAGAGGATGAATGAGGCTGAAAAAAATGCCCACTTCTCTACCAAAACACAAACCAACAAAAAACCCATCATACCGTTCCTTGAACCTAGGGAGAGCCGCCAGGAAATCGGTGGGCGGCAGGGTCTCCCAGGAGACGGGAACCTCCATGGGCCCGGCCACGCACAGGGGGACTGAGTGGGTGCCATGCACGTGGGCAACGAGAATCAGCTGGAAACGTTAAATGCCGAGCGGGGTGTGCTAGGCCGCGTGGGCTGCTGTGCAAGTAGCAGGGACTCAAGGACTCAGAGCTACACACTTACTTGTTCCCGTTTCTCCTGGTTGGAGTGGAAGCCGAGTCAGGGCGGCAGCAGCACGGAGCTGGCTGAGAGCCGCTGGGGGCCCTCCGGGTGGCCGGCTGCTGTCCTCTCCAGCGGCCTCACCAGGAGGGCGGGCTCAGGCTCCCTTTCCGAAGGGCGCTGATTCCCTTCCCCAGGGCCCCACCCACACCACCCGCTTCCTCCCCAAGGCCCTCCTCCTGTTGCCATTCCATTGGAGGGGGTGGGGGTGAGGGTTGCAGTGTCTGCAGGGGCGGTGCAGGGCACAGTGTCAGTCCATGACCGTGGCCATGAACCGGGGAGACTGTAGACACCCTGGGAGTGTCAGACGGGGGTGGCCGGCTCTGGAAGTCTCCCTGGATCTCAGCCAGGTTTCCCCAGGAGGCTCCCCAGGCGGTTCCCCAGGAGGGCTGGGAGCTGGAGGAAGACGAGGCAGGGAGGGCAGGCCAGGAGGAGGGGAGGGCTAGGCCTCCCAGTGCCGGGCCTCCTGGTCGCCTCTGGCTCTGAGCCGTGGTTTCCAGAGCAAATGCTGGGGCCTCCCGCGCGCTCTGGGCAGTGGCCTGTTCGTGTGTCAAAGCCGCTGGGAGCCGCCACTTCCCTCCCGCCCTGCATCCGTCAGCGCAGCCCGCAGCCTCTCCCTGGGAGCCGCCACTTCCCTCCGGTCCCGCATCATCCGTCAGCGCAGCCCGCAGCCTCTCCCTGGGTGAGGGCAGCCCATGTGAGTACCCAACCCCAGCGCGCCCACCCCCCCGATTTCTCACCACATCCACCCGCCCGATTTCTCCCGAAAGTGGCACCTGGAGTAAAGGTAACAACCATTGAAAACGAGGGAGTGATGGTCATTACTTTCCAGGAAGAGCTTCACGCCCACAAATACAAAAACGTTCACAAAAATGACAGAATATTGTCAACTGACTGATGACCAAGTGAGTGTGGGGAGTCAGCAGGGCACCCCCACTGTAGCAAGGAGCCCCTGAAAGGCAGTGACCCTGGGGCAAAGCCGCTCGCAGGCACAGCGGGACCTTTAAGTTAGCTGCCATTTAATGCAAGCCGACATGGAACATTTGTTTACAGCTATAATGTACAAATTATATATATTTTTTACAAAAATGAGCCATGCTTCTTTAGAGGGAACAGAACGTGGTTGGGGAACGTGGCGTGAAGAGATCAGCGTTCTATCCAGCGCCCTCCGCGGCCGCTGCCCTGCAGCCACTTTCCATCCTCACGTATTTCCACTTGCAGGCTTAATTAATTGGGCCCAAGTATCACACACAGACGAGCAGGGCTTTCCTCCCTCCACAGCGTTTGCTCATCAGGCGGTAAGCTTTTACTTAAAGCACCTAACAACAGCGAGATGGGATTACAACGCATTACATGCAACACACTTCGCCAGGCTTCGCGGCTGGCGGGCTGACGGCTGTCAGCGTCCAGCAGGATGAGGACACACAGGTGCGTGATGGCGGCGGCCAGTCACGGCCTCTCCCTCCCCCTCCTCAGCACAGGCCCGCTGTCCTGCCTCAGTGGAGGGTGGAGGGGCTGGTCGCTAAGGGAAGTGGCCTGTCACTTCGCGGCTATGGCGCTTGGTGGTCCGTTTACTTTCCTAAGCGTTGCCTTTTTCGTTTTTTCCCCCTGACGTGGAGAAGCAACGTTGGAGATGAAGGGTGAGGAGTGAGGGCCTGTGGGACAGTTCCCGTCGCCCCACAACGTTCCTGCAGATAAGCAAAGCAGAGAGACCTTGTCGTTTCGAAGGCACTGACATGTTCGCTGTCTGTGACTGCAGCGTCGTCTAACTGATCTATTCCAACTGGTGCAGGCATCCCTCTTTACATGTGCCACTTCCCTGAACATCTCCTTAGAGTAAGTACTTGAAAATGAACACGAAATCGGAGGATTCGTTTATTTAAATGTCCGTACATGCTGTCAGATGACCTCTTTAAAAGTATGCACAGAAGCAGATTATGTTCAGTTACGGGTATGAGAAGGTCCCCACAAAAAAGAATAGAACATAAACACCTCGTGCCCAGAAGTACTATTGTGAGAACAAAGGGAACCGTGGCGGCGGCTGTGTGGGGGGATGCGACCCAACAGGCCAGCGCCGCTCGGGTTGTAATTTCGTGGAAGAGACAGGGCTCCTGGTCCTAATGGACCGCCTCGTGTTGGGAAAATTTCATAAATTACTTTGAACAAGAGCCATTTTCCGTGGATGGAAGGTGCTCCAGGGGGAGCAGTCGAAACAGACAGGTGACAAATGGCATGCGAACCGCTCACCGATGACACCGGCGTCTTTTTCCAAAAGTCCCGTCACACTCCCCTCCTCCTGTGTCTGCAGATGCCACTGAGGGGGACCTTGTTGGTGGGAGATGGTCTTCGCCACCCCATCACCCCAGGACCACTGAGGCTTTTCTTGTGAATAAAAAATGTCTGCAGTTATTATTATCTATAAACTTTTAAACAATTTTAAGTAAAAGCATACATTTTGTTTCTAAGATTGGAAAGAAAATATTAAGGAGATGTATTCATTATACTTACATCATTAAATAGGTAATATTTACCTTTTTCTCATTGATAGGTGTGTATGTATGTCATATATGTTACTGTTGCAGAAGTTAATCCATTCTTTAGACAATACAGTTGTAATTGAAAAATGTTTTCTAAAACATAAATGCTTATAAGTGTCCCTATTTCTTTCCTAAAGTTTTATATTATTTTATACCATAGGCGTGACAATGTTATTTTTCATCATTATTTTCCGTTTTTTATATACCTAGCTTCCAGGAACATCCCCAACCAGGGGCGGATTTTGCCCTAGACACTGCTGAGTCACAAGCCACCCTGTCTGCATACTCTCACCCACCCACAGGGGGCACTCGGGATGCTTCCTCTGCCTCGGAGCGGGGTGCGGTGGGGGGTAGGGGCTCAGGCTCTGGGATACAGGCCGCACATCCCACAGACCTGACTGTGAGCCCTTGAGAAGCCAGGACATCCCCATGTGGCCTAATTCTGACCGTTCAGACTTCAGGAGGGCCTCAGGGGGCCTCTAGCCACGGTCTCCCCTGAGGAGACACATTGCTTTGCTGCCCGTCTGTTCGCAGTGCCGCCTGGAACTCACAGCACAGCACAGCGTGACTCCAGTGCGCGGAGGGCCGATCGCTAGGAGGCAGAACGGGGCTGAGTCCTTGGCCGGAGATGGAGGCTGAGTCCTTGGCCGGAGATGGAGGCTGAGTCCTTGGCCGGAGATGGAGGCTGAGTCCTTGGCCGGAGATGGAGGCTGAGTCCTTGGCCGGAGATGGAGGCTTTTTGCAGCCGCTGGAACCTGCTGAGCTCAGGGCTTCACAAAGGCCGCCATCGGCCACCGGCAGGAGCCCGCGTCCCTCAGCGGCCAGAGGAGAGGCACGGGGTCAGGCAGCTCCTGGGGACACCGGTTGTTTTGTGACGGACAGAATGAGAACTCGAGCTTGCACCATACAGAAACAGGAAGTAGACCCGAATTCAAGAGTTAAATGTACCAGGTAAGGATACAAAACCGGGAAAGTGCATTTTGTAACATCAACACATTGAGAAACTGATAAAAGGAAAGCTTGAAAAACGAAACAACATGAAAACTAAAGGTCTACACCATTTTAAAAACGCATCTTCATTGTTGAAAGTGTCATAGATGTCCCCATTTTCCCCCACTGACTCCCTCCACCCTGCTCCCGCCCTGCCCCAGGCCTTCACCACGCTAAAACAATAGAATGGAAAAGCAAATATAAATTGTCAAAAATTATAACAACATAATAGATGTCTATTTATGTAAATATAATTTTAATAGGAAAAGAGCAAGGCACGAACCTATAATACAAAAGAAATAATTACAATTACTGAAAATATGGGAAAATATTTAACCCTATCAATAATTTCAAAAAGCAGAGAATAAAATTCTGTCTTATCATTGACCAAAATGTTAATGATAATCGCAAGCATATGGAAGGCATGTAGTTTCATGAGCAGATGGTGGATGGTATGGCTTAATATAGTTCCTCTGGGGCGATTAATAATATTTACTAGAAGCTTTAACATTATTGATAAAAGATTATCTTAACATTTATCCTAAGGAAACATTAAGGACCTGTGCAAATATTTTGCTGCACATAAATGCATCATAATTTTATTAAACATTTTTATAAAATGCAAAAAGAAAACATTCCAATGATGTGGGATTGTTCAAATAGTTTTAAACAGTGGATTTAGAAATAGATTTGAGAGATAACAAGGTTGGGAAAGTTTTCATAGGTTGTGAGTATTTTGCCGAGAGGAGAATCCCGTTTCTTAAAAAATAAGAATGTATTATGTTATACAAGTAGAGCTCCTCTCAAACACTAAGACGAGGTAAATCCCAGACAAACGTGGGAAGGAGGAGAGGCCGGTGTCCATGTGTAACTGAGCCACCGTGTGTAACTTCCTTCCGATGCCACGCTACCCACATTTCCAAAATAAAGTCCTTTTTTGGTTGGTTTTGAACTTGACTGATGAATGCAATGGGAAGTTTTTCTTTTATGAGGCGCCTATTCTGAGAAGTAGAATAAGTCTTCCTAATGCAACGGCGCCAAAAATGTTAGAAAGAGGAGTTTCCCCCCTGCCCAGATGTTTGCAAATCTCCAATTCCTGTGCCTAATTCCTGGGCTCACCTTCCAGCTCGCCACCTGGTCCCCGCTCTGGGCAGGATGACATGCAGAGCGGTTATTGGATTCTTGGCCTCACATTTTTATGTCGTGACTCTACAACGTACATAGATACAGGCTCCCTGTGCTAACAGGTCTTACTCACCGATATACTAGAATATACAGGGTGTCCCCCAAAATGTACACTTTAAGAGCTGAGAGCTCAATTTTGAAAATGAAATGTATTTCAATAAACATACTTGATAATTCATCAATGTGGGTATACATTTCGGGGGATACGCTGTGTTTGTATTGTTCGTGATGAAATGAGAAGATCTTATAGCATTTTCCCCCAATAAGACCAGACCTTTCCTATGGGAGCGCCGGGAGATGAGGATCAGCTTGGGTCCTGGGGCCGCACCGGCGCTCTGTTTGACAGCGCGGCCCTGCTGGCTTCCTGCTCTGCTCTGTGGCCTTGGACACGCTTCTAAGCCAATCCCTTCAGGCCCTGGCCATGCCCAGTGCCAGTCACCTGGGGTGGATGCTTATTTTGTTTCAAACACATGAACATGTCCTCATTGTGTAGAGGCAATGTTTGGGACGCTCTGCAAACAGTATCTCAGTGACTGCTCACGACAACTCTATGGTGCAATCACTTTGTCGTGCCCATTTTACAGATGAGGACAGAAAGGTGAGTGTGGCCCACAGGCACACACCTGGGGGGATCCTTGTTGCTGGGACCTATGGGCAAGAGAGACCCGGGCCACAGGGGAGAGGGGGTTTGGGGGAGGCTCCCCTGAGGAACTGTCCTTTACTCCAACTGGAGCTCTCCTGGGGGAGGGGCCTTGAGCAGCTATAGGCACACAGCAGGGTTATTACTAGGAAAGGAAGTCTTCTCTTTTGAGACACCCTGCGTTCTTTGTTCGATCCTTTTTTTATGACTATCTTTTTATCCTCTCTCTCTCTTTCTCTCTCTCTCTCTCTCTCTCTCTCTCTCTCTCTCTCTCTCTTTCTCTCTCTCTCCTCTCTCCATATCTAACTTTCTCATCTCTCTCCATACACTAGTATATACATTCAGCTTCCTTCCAATCATATCCGTTTTCATGTCCCAGAGGCACTTTAAACTCGGGATGTTAAATTGCAATCCTTCTCAGGCCCAGGGACCTGCCTCCGAACCCTCCATTCATCTCAGTGACACTCAGTGCTCAGCACCACCATCTACTAGGCTCCCCAGGCGGAAAGCGAGGGGAGCACCTTCACTCCGCCCATGCCTCCCCCTCTCCATCCAATCACCCCACAGGCCCTCTTGATTCCGCTCCTGAAATCCCCTCAAGCCACGGCGTTGACCCATCTGGAGTGGTGGTCTGGCTGTTGCAGACGGTGACAGAAGAGGGTCAGGCTGGGGCTGATTGGCCTGACGCCGTGCTGTGAGCAGTGTGGCCTGCCTAGGGGGCTGCTCTCTGCACTGTTCCCCAAGCACAGATCACACTCCAGGCTGCGGGACGGTCTGTCCAACCAGAAGTTTTCATTAATTCCAGGGTCAGTCTTCACTGAGGGATGTGAGATGCTCACTCCACCGGCAAACCAGTTGTAATCATGTTTTTGTATGTGACCTCAGGGGGTGTTGTCTTTAGCGTTGACCTCTATAGGTGGATGGACTATTTCTTGGAACGATATCTATACTAATAAAAGGGTAATATGCAAATGGTCGGGACACCCTCATGCGTAACAACCGGTCAGCAGGCTGCGTGTGCAGCAGGCATGGGTCGGTGGGGACTTGCAGTGTCGGGGACTTGCATCATGCCATCACAACGCATCACTGGGAGGCCTGGGGCCCGGCGGAGGCCTCCGCGTGACTCTGCTGGGGTCCGCAGGCCTGCATGAGGCCCGGCTCAGGGGCAGGGCCCAGCGGAGGCCTCTGTGCAGCCCAGAGGTGTGGCCTGGCAGAGCCCTCCACTCAGCGAGGTCTAGGGGTCCCTCGGCTCTGGTCCTGTGGCTCCACACGGCATGGAGGCAGGACCCCCAGCTCCGGCCTACCTCTTTGGGGCAATCCATTGAGGAGCCCCTCACTGTGATGGCATAGACCAGGCTGGGGGACCCCTCCCCCCGCCAAGTGCATGAATTTTGTGCACCAGGCCACTGGTTGTATTTATAACCAATTATCTTAAGGGCAGCTCTGGCCTAGCTCTCTCGTTCTTGCTCACCTTTGTTGCTGCTGGGGCTGGAGAGAAATGTGCCTTCCTCTCTGGCAGGGTCTTTGCTCAGAAGGCACTGTCCGCCTGGAGGTGACTCAGAGGGCACTGTGCTGTTCTCCCGCCGCTGAGCCCCAGAGAGCAGCAAATCAATTTTCTGCGGCTCCTGCTGGTTTGATTTGCTGGATGTATGCGGGATGCTTCTTGTGTTTCTGAATCTTACCTGACAGGTCCCGCCGCCCCGGGATCCTACAGGGGATGCTCTAGGGGGGATGTGAGCCAGGCTGCCCGGCCTCTGCAGAAGGCTCTGCCGCGGTGGCCCTGCTCTGCTTTCCACGGCCTCCAGGGAGCCCCCAGGGAGACACGATCAGACTGTTTAGTGCTGAGTCCCTGTCCCACTGCCCTGAGCTGCCACCTGCCATGTAGTGATTACAAGAAGCCTGGGCTTAATGGCAGCATTCCCAAACGACAACACTACCCTCCTCTCCGGTCTGCATTGCGTCATCCCCCGTCCCGCTGCCAGGGTCCTTCCAGATCAGAGAGTAACACAATGGGGCCTCCTACAGATTCTGTCAGCGCCTCATCCCAACGCCCTCCCTGCCTCACCGCTGCACCTTGCCTTCATTTGCCTCCAAAATTTACCTCCCTTCCCTTCCTCCAATCCAGCCCTGCTGTTCTTAAGACTTTGGCTGTTAAAAATTGAAATCAACAGATGTGTTGTATTTTAAATTCATACCTGAGCGCCTAAGGGGGCGCTTCCTGCAAGCACTGTCCACCTCCCCCCCCCCCCCCCC
>NW_006284844.1:2022745-2039369 GCF_000327345.1 Myotis davidii
CTCCAGCTCCCAGCTCTCTGGGGCCTCTGTTCCGGCGCTCTCCTCTGCGCCTGGGTTTCATGACAAGACTCCTGGTTTCGGGGGAGCCCTGACAGTCCAGTGTCAAGGCCATGGCCCAGGAGAGCATCCTCCTGAGCTGCGTCAGCCATGTGGACAGACCCCGCGGCCAGTGCTGAGGAAGCACGACTGATGGCCCTCCAGCCCCTGCCCCTGACTCCCCGGCCGGTTGTCTCAGCAACACCAGGAGCTGAGTGCGAGTCCCGGCTGCCTGGCTGAGGCCCTGACCTTCACAGGGGCATCGGAGGAAGGTGCCCGGCGCGGATGGGTGCGAGGGGCTCTGGGTGAAAAGGGGTCACTCAGGCCCTCAGTGGAGAGTTCTGTGTCCCCTCCAAAGGACCTTCCCATTGCCTCACTTTATAATAACTGTTTCATTAACAGACAACGCAAAACCAAACATTAAATCACGTTAAAGAGGCCTCCTCCCTCCTGTGTGGAGCCAGCGGGTGAAAAAGCTGCTTCCCCCCGAGCATTTCCCATCTGAACCGGACGTATTTATTCACTGTTCCCGGTACCTCGCTCTCCCCTCTGCCCACACGCGTCTGAGTCAGTTCCGTGTATGAATCGCTGGCAGGTTTAGGAGGCACGTGGCCAGTGGAATATCAGCGGAGAAGCTCCTGCATGTGGTGGGCCCTGACTGGTGCCTCCTCTCCCTGGCCAGCAGGGCGGGTGCACCGCAGGCTCAGAACTGCCGCTCTGCAAGCAGGGACATCAGGCTGAAGCCGTTGAATCTCCATGGGAACAGCAGCGTGTGTACTATTCTGTCAGGGGCGGCATGGAGCTGTTGGTGTGGCCCACCGCCAGCGTGGCAGCTGGATTCTGACGACGACTCATTCTGTGAAGACCACCAGTTCGCCACAGGTTCTGTCACCAGAAGACCAGGCTTTCTGTTGGGACTTAAAGGAGAATTTATCCAGATGTGGAGCCGCAGGGGCCTCAAGGGACCAACTCTGACCTGAAGGGATAGAACCAAGTTGCACATGTTCAAAACTTTGGTATAATTTTCTTTTCTCTGGTTTTACGCAAAAGTTTGTTCCTATTTTTTGTGTGACTTTACCTTTTGTCTGCTTCCCACTTATATCCGGTTTGCTTTAAAATCCAAGTCAGACACTTGGGCTCTTGAAAAAGATGGTATTTGGAGCAACGAAGCAAGAAATCCTAGAATCCAGCGTGGGCAGGGAGGAGTCCCTGTGGTTGAGTTGGTTGCTTGTAATTGGCTAAGAAGCATCTACCACATGTCTCCTTCTCTAGGTGGGACTGATCCGAGCCCCCAAACCCACTGGGTCTAGCCTGGCCCGTGTGGCTCGGTGGTTCTTCAGTTCTTGTGCTCTCAAGTTCTCCCAGGCCAACATTCCATTCCTTCTCGTCCAGACTTCAACATCCTCGCACTATCCTCATTCTCAGCTACTGACCTCACTAGTACTTCCTCATTCATTGAGGACAAACATTGGAGAAATAAGATGAATTCCACAATTTCCCAATACGTCTACCGACCGTTGCCTATCTGTCCTGCCTTCCCTTCCTTTGCTGGGACAGTTCATCTGTCTGTGTCCCAGCTACAGTCCATTCTCCAGTTGTGCGTTAGGTCCCACACCCTCTCACTCAAGGTCAGCGCTTTATCGATACCATCCTCCTCTACACGGTCAGTTTTCCTATGTTCATGGATGTCTTCTCTCAGCGTTCAAATTATTTTTCTCAAAGTACAAGAAAAAAAGCGAATTCTTACTTGAGCCCAATACCTCAAGTGTTGAATTTCTTTCTCTTTAGAGTTAAAATCCCCGAAAGGGGTGTGTATATGTGCTACTTCTGGTTCTATATCTCCCAAAGTCCTCGAACCCTCTTCCACCCAGCTTTTGCTTCTAAAACAATCTCTTCTCTACCATAGATCCGAATAGCACCCACATTTCTGTTTTCAACCTGAATTTTTCTACAGTACTTCGGGCTTGTGGATCCATCTGCCTATTCAACATTTCCATTTGAAATATGAGTACTATTTTCAAATTTAGCCAAAATGTATGACATCTCCTTTCTCACATCTGCTGTATGCATGATGACGATGGAAGGAGAAGGAAATGGTGGGCGACTCGTTCATCAGGTGGGAAGACAATGCTTTGCCTTCCTCCATGCCGCGCCCTCACTTTCTCCCCACCAGGGCCTTTCTGGGCTGCGCAGTCTCTGCCTGGGCCTCTGTAACGGCACTTGGCACATCATTATGTTCAGTTATTGGTGTTCTGTCTTTACGTTCATTCTGGAAGAGCAGGGCCAGGCTCATCTTAGAAGTGCACATCCAAGCACGTGCCAGACACATAGTAGCATCTCCAAGTGTGGCCAGTGGGCGCAAGAGTAAACATCGTTAGCATTCACTCACACACACACACAGAGGCAATGTGGCCTCCTGGAAACATGCCACATGCCTTCAACCAGGCAACCACATGACGGTTCTTCTAGCAAGTCCTTGCCATAACATCTTAGACAGCTCGCTAAATCCTTCTGGGACTACCTTCCATTAGCAATAACACACGCCCTACATCAGAGAACTCCATTGAGGTAGCATGGATGCCATTTCTCTGTGAATGATAAAACAGCTTGAAATTTCATGCTTATAATCAAACATCCCAGAACAAGTGGGAATCAATTTAGTGTCCGGTGATGGAGGCCTCCTTTTCTATAAAAGCATCTCCAGCCTCTTAATCCATCACACTCACCACCATCCAACTATAAGTTGATGACAATCAAATCTACAGCAGATCTCCCGTAAGTTTTCTCTTAAGTTCAGAAGTAGACATGCACTTTCTCACTAACTGGAGCTGTGAAAGTCAGCGTGGCTGAAGTGCAGCCCATTACACCTGTGTTTCAATGCCCTACTGATCAAATGCTTACTGTGCGACCACAGTGACCCAGGCAATCTGCTCTGGGCAGCAGAGGTCCTAGCAGAGGAGTGTCACACCATCTGTGCTTCAGAAGGACCACCAAGTTGATTTGTGGAGGTTGGATTTAAGGGCCAAGTTAAAGGCATGAAGATCAATTCGTTGTCTACTGTGCTAATCAAAGGAAGGGATGACAATCCACATAGTTAAGGAATTCCTAATATAGACTTAGTGTAGTTAAATGCACCTGGGAAACTGAGAACATAAAATATACAGATTTACTATTGCCCAGTTATGTAGGTGAGAAAAAGGGGGGAATCGAAAATCACTTCCAAGATTCTAGCTTGGGTTTCTGATGACCAGTGATACCAGCTTTGACAGAAAATGCAGGAGGAGAAGGTGCTGGTTCAGAGGGAATACCATTAGTGTAATATATGACTCAGCACTTTGGCAGGATGACTTAGGCATGCCCGGAGCATGTGCAAGAATCCCCTGATGTTAGGACTCTGGATCAATGACAGGGCTTTTGCTGGACAGTGTGAATCAGCAAGTCCTTCATTTTGATAAGTGCGGTGGGTATTTCTCTCTAAGTCATCACACGGAAACACCCAAGGGTGAGGGATAACATTGGAGAAGTGACCTTCCCCTCTTGAGTGATGTGTTAAAATGTGTTTAGTGCTCAGTGCCTGGTTTTCATCTTCCTAGTTAATGAAGAAACTTAGCATTAACACTCCCAAAGGGCCTTCTCGACAGCGCTGGTGAGCACGAAAGTAACTGTCCTCCATGAGGCATTGCAAGGAGAACCATCACAGCACATCAACGTGGAAAGTGTGTCATATATTGATTTCTGAGCTACTACTGGCTCTTCATTAACACCCATTGCAGACCCTTAGACTTCCTGCCACTTTCCCAGGAAATGTACTTCAGAGAGGAGCTATGACAGATCTGATGTGACAAGCACTGTTTTGCAATTACTGTGTTTCTCTGACACTAACATCCCCTAATTCAGGCTCACGACATTCTGGTGCATGAAGGACTATTCAGGATTATATTTCAGATGGGAACATCAGACGGATGAGTGAATGGCAGTCCAAGTAAGAGTATTGGCTGCGCAGCCAACAGACTTCAGTCCAAAGCCAGGCTCCAGCCAGGTGCCTCAGGTCTTTCAGCCCCAATTTAATAACTTGTAAAACAAGACTATCAATAGAACAGAAATATTTTAAAAATTAAATAACTATTATTGTCAATTAGTACTTAGTAAATGGCATCGAACAAATTCTGGTCACCTTCCCTTCACACTGCTTATAGTACACTTCCTGATGTCACTTCAAAATGACTGAAAAACAAAAATAGACAAAATAGAAAACTTCTCCTTCTGACAATAACAAAGCAAAGTAAATAAATACAATTGTTAATAATAAAAAGTGTGGAACACACACATACTGCATGTATACATTTTGTTCTCATTGTTTGTTCTAGGTAGGTTCCAGAAAGTTGGCATGGACACTTAACCAGTTAATACTGAACTGCTCCTCTGAGTAAGTGCAGCATTAGTTTCCTTCAAAACTCTGGCCATAATAGTTTTGTAAAAAGAGCAATACATAATCTTGTTTTATGTATGTGTCTGTGTAAATACAACTTATTGAATGGATATTGTTGATTCATTAACACTGAACTCATGTACCTTCCTCTCCTTCTCCCTTCCATGTCATTTATCTTGATTAGAGTTGCCCGTGCGTGCACTCTGTGTGGTCTGGTAGTCTCTTCAATGGCCTGACTCTGTAATTGAGTTCTGGCTGTCAAGACAGTGTGGCATAGGCCAAAGGACAGACACGTTCATAAGTGACGCATAATTAAGAGTCCAGAAACAGACCTGCGTATTAGGTACTTGACTTATAACAACTATAATTCCACAGGGAAAGGGTGTCATTTTAAATAAATGATGCAGAGCCAATTGGTTACTCATATGGAAAAAGAAAAATTGATACATTCCTCATACTAGATGCAAACACAAAGTCCTAGATGGACTGTTAACCCATGGTTGAACGTTAACCAACTAAAGGGCTTTTAGTAGTAACTCAGAATCATATTGTTGTGGTCTTAGGTCATCATATGTCTCAGGGAGAAAATCTATCTCTAAGAAAAGAGTTGCTAAATTGGGCTAAATTAAAATTAAGAATTTCTGTTCATCGAATGGCATCTACCACTGTCCAAATGAGAATGCTACATACAAACTGGAAGGCTTCGGTAACACACAAAAGGAATGCCATCTTCTAGAACACAGAGGAGTTCCTACAAACCAACAGAAAGGACTGGGAATACAATAGAAAAATGAATTCAGATAATTAAACACTTTTCAAAATAGAATATGCAAATGACCAATGCACATGAGAAAAAATGCTCAACCTCACCAGTTATCAGAACAAAACAAATACATAATTGCCACACATTATTAAAATTTTAAAAAGACTGCCAGCAATACTAATGTTGGGAAGGATGTGGAGTGTGTAGAATAATGTTCTCCTGTTGGTAGGAATCACCCTGGAAAGCCATTTTTCAGAATCTAAGCTGAATATTTTAGTATCATATAACTTCAGCATTCATGTGTTTAGGTATATACTAAAGAGAGATAACTATATATGCGCGGCGATGAGAAAATGAGCACAGTAACACTAGTCATGACCAGCTAGAGAGGCCCAAATTCCCATCAACTAGAATAGTGAGTAATAAATGGACTGTCCATGCAGTATCACAGCACACCACACAACAGTACAAATGAGCATAGGATCCTATATAATAAAGAGGTTAATATGCAAATTGGCTGTCAAGTCCTCACACAAGATGGCCGCCCCCATGTGGTCAAAGATGGCTGCCACAAGATGGCTGGCAGGAGAGGGCAGTTGTGGGCATTCAGGCCGGCAGGGGAGGGCAGTTGGGGGACCTCTCCCAGTGCACAGATTTTGTGCACCAGGCCTCTAGTCACGATATACAGCCATAGACAACACCTTTAATGCTGAACACAATGCCCAATACCTACAATCATCAGGGCTCAGTCCATTTGCAGACCCTCGCCCCACTTAGGCATGGACTGTGCATGAGCAGAACCCCTGGGGGGGTCCCATGGATATAAGGGCGGGGCTAGGATATCGGACCTTAGAGTAGGCTTGACTAGGAAACAAAAGGTTTAAGTTCCTTTCAGGAAATTGTAGAAAACTGTCTAGAACCTTAACAAACAAAACAGGTTCTTGTTGAAAGTATTTCTGCAGACAATCCTGTGGCTGTTTGTAACAGGTTTTTATTAATTCCTCTCAATTTAAAATAGACATTTGCATTATTGTGAGAGATTCGCTACTGAATCTGGGTTTGCAGGGCTGTCCCCACAGGGCTGGCCACGTCCTCACAGCCATTGGGGTGTCGGTAAGGAAAGCTCCACTTGCTGTCCACACTCGCACTTAACTTCTCTTGGGTCCGTTTCACGGCATTTCCTTCCAAAAAATAAACATGCCTCAAAATGCTCTTGTGAAGCCGTCTTCTCATTGCATTTGCAATATTCACTGCTTTTGATGGCTATTGAAAGTTTAAAAAGAAAATTAAAAGCATTAATTTTTAAAGCGTGAAACTGCATAAGAATGAAAATCAATAAAATTCAAGTCACAAATTCCTACAGTGTTTCTGCCACCTCCCCCCACCCCTGGTGGATATTGGGCCCCCTTCTCGGCCGGTGACTCTCACTTTCCTGGAGAAATAATTCATGCAGAGGTAGACCCTTCGCCACCAGCTCCTGCTCTGTAATAAATAACACTTACAGCTAGAAAGGAGCCTAGATTTTCCTTGAGTGGAAAATCAGGAAGGTCTGGGTTATGACATCTACACACACAGTGCAGGCCGGGGGTGGGAGTGGTGGGGTGGCGGTGGGGGCAGCTCCATGCTGCAGCGGCATGAGGAAGGGCTGGTGGAAAGGAAGCTCGGGCGCCTGTTAGGGGCAGTGTGATAGCGACGCCCATCCCCGCGAAGCTTCTCCATGTTCCCTGCTCCCTTCCATCTGGCTGAGCTGTAAACGCTGAAAGGAAAATGTCCGTGCGGTTCCAGAGCCAGAGCCTGAGGAAGTGTCGCCATGGAGACAATGTCCTGCGGGGGGACAAGACGTAAGAAGTGGCCGGGCACAGTCGCCTGCCCTGACCGCAGGCCTGGGGGGAGGGGGCCGCCCTGCCCTCACCGGCGCCCAGCCCGTGCAGCCCGTGGGCCTGCTCTCCATCCCCCCGCAGATCAGAGTCCGTTATGTTTCACTGTTTAAAGAGAACACATAACGACAGAGTGCGATGCGTCAGACCAGTCTGGTTCCCCAGCCTGCAATGCAGTCACGCTGGGGAGTCTGCCTATTGGCATCATTTGGTTAAAATGCTGTTCAAGTTAAATGGCGACATAGGCCTGCTTATCTCTTTTTAAAGAATGTCTTTCTGAGAAGGTGTGTGGAAGCCCTAAGCTTTAAAGTAAAAAACAGGACATTTCCTCAGGTTTGGGAAGCGTATTACAATTGTAGTCGCCGTGCCCACCCAGCTCGGGCATCAGGAAGGGTGGGTGGGAGCCTGGCCAGAGGTGCTCAGTGGGTCGGAGCTCAGTCCTGTCACTGAAAGCTGCCAGTTGGATTCCCCATCAGGGCACATGCCAGGGGCTGCAGGAGGCAGCTGACCAATGATTCTCTCTCATCACTGATGTTTCTCTCTCTCCTTTCCTCTCTGAAATCAATAAAAATATATTTTTTTAAAAAAACTGAGCTGTGGGCTGTTACCCCCATTGCATAAACAGCCTGTCCTGGGGACTCAGTGATAATAACACACACCCCGCCCCCTGTGCTGGGATCTGGGTCCGGGGGCGCACACCCCACAGGCAATCAGGTGTGGATGCTGGGACCCTGGCTCAGGGCTCTGAGTCCCCATCAATCAAGTGTAATTAGTTACCATCATCATTCGTTCTTGTGCAACAGCAAATGCATCCCATGGGCGGGGGGTGGCGGGGTGGTGACAGTTTATGTAAACAGGAGGCTAGAGCGCCTGGTGCTGCCCTTGTGCTGGGGCCATGGAGTCAGGCCTGTGACTCAGGTGAGTGCTTTCCCCGCTTCTCTGCTGAGGGGCTGGCGGGCTGGGACCCAGGCCGCTGAGATGAGCGGGAGGCGGGCCCTCCAGGGCCTGGCAGCGTGACCAGGGGCTGCTGGTGCTGTGCCCTGGGGCCCTGGGAGAGCAGGAGGCAGAGGACTATAGGGACCAAGCCCAAGTGGGCACCGTTCCCAGGGCAGAGGCCCCAGGCGGCTGCGAGAGAGGACGTGGAAGGAGGTCGGAGGGGAAACTGCCTCTGGGACGAACCCCCGACTCGCACCTTCACTGACGTTGTGACGGGTCTACTGGCTGAACTGTTTGCAGAGCACGAGGTTCCCCTGGGCACGGACAGCGCGGCCTACGGACATAATAAAGAGGCATTTTTATGGAGACCTGGCATCTGTCGTCATTACAGCCTCCATGAGCCCACTGCTTCCGTCTGCACAGAGCAGTCCCACCATCACCGTCACAGCCGAGCACAGAGCAGTCCCGGGACCCGGGGGGAGGCCGACCACTGCTCTTCCCGACCTAACGCTGCAGCCACGGGGGCCCCGGGTGCGAAGCAGCTGACATTCACTCACTGAGCTGGGACTGAGCTGAGCTCTTAAAATGTCAAGCTCTGTCTCGTCACTGAATATTTTACACCAAAGCTTCCTAATTAGGGATATGCTTTATGTAAAAAATCGCTTGCCTAGAAATGATCAAAACAATTAGAAGCAAAACCCTGCTAATTTTTATTTACTGCCACATAAATATAATATTTAAGGTGAAAATATGGAATTGTTTTCCTTGGGGTCAGTTCATGTTGTCTGGATGCCCGTGAAGAACTTAAAAGCATTTTATGGCTGTTAATGGAACTTGGTAAAAAGTGTTGATTAAAGGCGAGCATGGGGAATTCCTTATGTATGACACATCTCCATAACATATGATGAAACGCATTTTGTATTAATTTATTACGGAAAAGGTAGTCAAAATTAATCAAACATTATAAAGTGAGTTCCCTTAATCTATGCAGTGGTACGATTTTGTTTTATGTGGCATTTTTCATGCAAATGGTATAAATAGCCTCAGAGAGTTAAACAAAGCCATAGACCAGAATGACAAAGCGTCGGTGGGAGAAATATGAACGAGGAGAAGAAAGAGAGGAGAGATCCATTATCAAATGAGCGAGGGCGGCCGCGAGTGTTATTTAAAGTCTTGCAGGAACACATCGCTGTTTCCAGGAAGACATTTACATGGGCTCCGAGGACATTTCCCGGGCAGCAGCGCCGGGCCATCCATCACCTGCTGAGAAGAGCGGGGATGCCGGGCCGAGGGCACACGGGAGAGCAGGCCGACCCCGGGAGGAGAGAGGAGCCGAGGTGTTTTTTTCCTGGAAACAAATCCCAGGACCTGACGTGCTCCCGCTCAGAGTCATGACCTCCAAGGCCGCCACCATCGTATCAGCGAGAGTCTGGGAATGGATTTCCTAAAACCCGAAGGGCAGTTATTAATTTTCCTGAAAGGCGTTGTTCAAAAATGCTGAGCTGCAGGACGAAATGCTATGGACACAGTGCTTACCCTAAAGCGAACCAGACACAGTCTAGTGCATGTTGGGTCTGTGTTGAGCACCGTCCTCTAAGCCAAGAAGGATGTCCTCAAGGCACCTGAGCCCAGGGACCAGGAACCTTCCACCCACAGGCCCTCCTCCTACCCACAGGCCCTCCTCCCACCTCCCACCCACAGACCCTCCTCCCACCCACAGGCCCTCCTCCCACTCACAGATCCTCCTCCCACCCACAGGCCCTCCTCCCACCCACAGGCCCTCCTCCCACCCACAGGCCCTCCTCCCACCCACAGGCCCTCCAACCCCAGGACAAGGAATCTGAGCCTCCTCCTCCTCAAAAGGCAGACAAAAGAAACCCGAGAAAGGCTGACTCTTAAAAAATGAGACATGTTCGTTCATAGGTGACATTTGAAAATGGCTTCCCCACAAGGAGTCGGCCTCAGCACCAGTGTGAGCACTTTTATATCCATGAGTATTTCTACAAACTTAGAGAAAAATGCTACCAAATGAATTTCCTTTTCTCTTTAAACTAAAGCTGGAGGTTGTCTGAGTTGACCCCACATCATCTCTGAGCTTCTGGACCCAGGACAGGGCCGGTCGCTCCCTGCTCTTTCCACCAGCACGGGCGTTTCTGTTCTTTCAGCCAAACTGTCTTCCTGGAGACTCAGGGGGTGGGGGCACGGGACCCGCGTGCCTCATTGTGTTCACAGAATGTTTTTCCGCCTCCCCAATAAAAGCTGCTGTCAACCCCCAAGGCCTTGAATTTTCACATGAAACAAAATCATCATGCAAAACCAAGAATGGAAATTTAGTCTGTGCCTTTGAGGACAAAAAACAAACAGACAGATATGAATTTGTATCAATGACACAGAGTGTGTTTGTGAGCCCCCTGTGCCAGGCCCTGTGCCTGCTGTGCGATTCCAGGGAATCAGCCGAGAAAGCTCTGGTCCTGTGGATGTGGGACTCACGGGGCCCGTTTGGGGATTGTCCCTTCATAGAGGTTGCCCTTTCCTCACCCCCAGCCAAACTGGAGATGCTAACTGATCCCTTTGTAACCACCAGGGTGACCACGTCAGAGAGTCTGGGAAACGGGCCGGGCATGTCTTCTCTGGCTTAGCACATTCTGCCTCTAGCGATTTCACCATAAAGTGAGTGCTCTGAGTACTTGTGAGGTAAATGAATAAATGCTCACCATCCTCATCGGTTAAAATTACCTCAAACCTGGTCTCTGGCCTCCCAGCCCAGGCTCCCACCGAGCAGATGACAGACCAGATGCATGGGATCCTGTGGATGGATAGGCAACAGGCGTAGTCCCGTGGATGGACAGGCAATAGGCGGAGTCCGTGGATGGATAGGTAACAGGCGGAGTCCCATGGATGGACAGGCAGCAGGCAGAGCCCCGTGGATGGATAGGCAGCAGCCAGACAGAAGTACAGTCTCACAGGAGGAGCACCAACTTGTGTGAAGACCTAAGTTCCTGTGTTTGGAAACGGCCTCTCTCGAATGACCTGGTGCCCAGTGTCCCTGGCAGAAACACATCCCTCCGCCGTGCCAACATGCCTCTCTGTCATGTAGTGTTTGTAGATAATTCAGTTGATTTTTGAACAGTGTGTTAACGCATGTAATGAAAACCAAACCTACAGCCACACTCTCCAAGGGCACACAAAGATGACTGGGCTTTCGAAAGGGCAGCCAACGGAAAGCTGAGTGAATTGCCCGCCTTCCTCCGCATGCGCTCCGTGGTGTTGTGTTCTTCCTGCGACGTTTCACTCTCCGGATGGTGGAGGCGCTCGGTGCCCTGAGGGGGGAGGCGGCTGCTTCTCCCAGCTGCTCAGTTTCCATTGCCATTGCCACCAGCATTGACTCTTCTGTTCAATGAGCCTCCTCATTAGTCAGCCACGAGAAAACGTCCCAGTCCACGGTGGGTGCTAGTCCCTCCAGCAAACAGGTGGGGGCGTCACCGGGCCCTCCAGGCCAGGGACCAGGCGTTCAGCCACAGCACATGCTGGACGACTCCGTGGTCCCCTCTCTGTGGCTCCACGAAGCTCAAGGTGGCCCAGAGGTCAAGGGCACTGACTCCTCTGTGGGTTCGATGAGCACGAAGTGGGGACTGGGCTTCCCTCTCACCAGCTGACGTTAGACACGGCGCTGAGTTCCTCGAAGCTTCCCTGTGTCACTGCACACGGGGACGCAGGACTGTTCCCCTCCCGCGAAGGGCACGCGGGACATGGGCGCGCAGCATGAGGGGCGGCCTCTGAGGAGGATTCACAGTGACTGTCCCGCTGCCAGGCGCCAGCGAGTTCATCCGTTACCTTCCCGCTTTCTGGCCGGTGGAATGCAGTGATTGCACATGTTTCATGGAGCCGCTGATGAGGCTAATTTGAGTAACGCTTACACAGTCACCCACACATGCTTCCTGTTCAGTGAATGAAAACCTCTGTGTTGGGGTTTTTTTTTTAGCTCTTTGTGATTTTTTGGTATATGCACCATCTGTCCATTTCGCCTGCCTATCTGTCATTATAATGTATCACCTTTTCCTACACCAAGTGCTTTGAAATATCGGGACTTTACTGAACGGAAACTTAATGGACCTAAAGTTTCTGTTAAGTAAGCTATAGGCTGGACTTCTGTCTAAAGGAGGAAGCGCAGGAACAATGGCTTCATGTTTTACCAGCCTGGCCGGTCTCCGGGGCCTTCGCCTTCTTTCAGAAATGGATGTCCACCCACCGGAAGTCTCTGGCGCTAAGAGGAGCTGAGAGCCCCCCTTGGAGGCCTGGCCAGTGGCCTCGCTCCCGGCCCTGCCTCTCCCTCCCTGGAACGGTGGCCACGCAGCTGGGAGAGAAAGGGCCAGATCCCCACCAGCCACAGACACAGGCAGGAGAGTGTGCACGTGCAGAGCTGCGTGGAGGAAACGCGCCTAAAAGCATCCTCTTGTCTACTGCGTGTGCGCGTCACAGTGTAACTGACTGGTTCTCTTAAAACCTGTACGTGGAGCCGAAACCGGTTTGGCTCAGTGGATAGAGCATCGGCCTGTGGATTGAAAGGTCTCAGGTTCGATTCCAGTCAAGGGCATGTACCTGGGTTGCGGGCACATCCCCGGGGGTTGGGAGTGTGCAGGAGGCAGCTGATCGATGTCTCTCTCTCATCGATGTTTCTAACTCTCTATCTCTCTCCCTTCCTCTCTGTAAAAAATCAATAAAATATATTAAAAAAAACACTAAAAAAAAAAAAACCTGTACGTGGAGACTTTTGTCTTTTTAAAAATTGTACAACAGGTGCACAGAATTTGTTGATTCTTGATTCATAGTATAGTTTTATGATCCATGTGGGTATTAAATTTTAAATTTATTTTTTAAATATACTCGACACTGAAGAAACCACCACTTCAAACAGCTATTGCAATAGCTACTCACTGTCCACAGTACCACCAGGTGTGAAGGACACTACAAAACACGCAGTGAGGGCGTTTACAGGAAATGTGTTGGGAAGAATCCGGATGCCACGGAGACTGTCCCATTGTTTAAAAAGCTTCTGTCGTCCACGCTGAAGCATCGGTGCACTGAAATGTGCAGAAATGTTCCTAAAACATGTGTTTGTTTTCTGGGAAAGATTGATGGCAAAATTGAAAAGAAAATTTTAAAATAAATTTAAATGAATGTTTCTGAAAACCTGTTGTCCGACTACATTAGAAGGACGCGCAGAACATGTTAACAATGTGCACTGACCACCTTTTACCGGGAAAATCAGAGTCTGAAGGCCCAGAGCGAGCCCAGTGGCCTTGGGGCTTGTTTGCCTCTTTGTTTTCTTCCGCGTGGTTCTCACTAAGCCGCCAGGTGAATTTTGGGGAATTTTAGTCACTGCCAGCGGTGAGATGCAATACTGAGCCCTGCCCAGCACCTACAGCCACTGCTGGTGACAGTGTGACCACGCCACTGTCTACAGGTAAGTGTAGTTTAAGCAGCGTGAAGATCAGCCAGGGGTGGTCTTTGAAATCCTCTTGAAAAACCCAGAGTAAAATGTGACACAAACAGTGAAAGATCACCAACCAATACCTAAAACACAGGACCAAGGTAGCGTCAAGTGTTGAAATGGGTTACTTATTCGCAAAATGGATTAATAAGCAAAATAGAGACACATTCATAGAAAGACAGCAGGCAGGCAGCTCTGGTGACGGTGGTGATTGGAGTGCGGGGGGAGAGGGGAAGGGATTGAGAACAAAAGAAAAAAAGAGAGAACTCATGGACACGGACAATAGTGTGGCGACTTCAGGGTGGTGAGGGGGTGGGTGGAGGTGGAAGAGGGTATATGGGGGATAAAAGGTGATTGAGAAAATAATTAAATAACATAAAGGGCGGAAATAAATGTCCATCCAAGACATGATCCTGTTGTTTTCAAATGACATTTCATCTTAGAGTTTGGAGAAATGTATGACTTCAAAGAGCATATAGTAAAGTAACTTCTGAAATTAGTTCATCTAAGAAGTAATCTTTACATGATTGATCCAAATGTTTGCAATTTAGCATAAAAGGACACTTTCTTGGACTTTCAGAAGGGGATGAGTAATTTCTGGTACTTTTTGAGACGTATTCATTATAAGAGTAAATTTAATTTAAGGTCTACCAATATGCCTTTCTTGCTTGATTTATTCGTGCTACATAGGAACTATTTCTAAACCACAAATATACCACAAACACGCGGAGAACTGAAGCACAGAGTTATTTCACATTGCGATTCCATGTGAGCGGACTCCCCAGGTGATGGGCAGCGTGCCTTCCTGTTCTTTCAAAGCGGTACCTTTTGATCATTGACAAGGTACGTGAAGCCGTCTCTTTTCATTGCATGTACTTATGAAAGTCTTTATTTAGATGTGATAAAATGTATGACTTTTACGTCTTTGACTATATTTATGTCTTATTTTTATTTCATAATCATTCAAAAGTTTGCTTTAATTTAAAAAGTGTAAGCAGTCTCACATTCTTGTTAGAAGTAGCCATATTTTAAAACGAGCACATAAAAGAGTCTGTGCCTTTATGTTGGCATGGTTTTTGAAAGCTTAATTTAGACATTGTTTACTTAGCACAATGTCCTCAAGCTTCATCCATGTTGTCACAAATGGCACGCGTTCTCTCTCTTTCATGTCTGAATAATATTCCATTGCATGTACATACCACATCTTCTTTATCCTAACTCATAGAAACAAAAGTAAAGGGGTGGCTACAAAATGAATGAATAGTGAGAAAGTAGATAGATGATAGAGAGATAGATAGACTGACAGACAGACAGAGAGATAAAGATAGGTGTGTTCTATTACATAGGTAAATCATATAATCCTCAAATAACATTGTGGGGTAGGCAATGTAATGTCCTCTTTTGCAGAAGATGAGAAAGAAGCAACTTCCTTGGTTAATACATATTATTATCAGTTCGTGTTATGGCTGCCTTTCCCCTGGGATCCAATGTTGCCAAGTAATACTTTTGAACGAATAAAAAAGCATGAGTAGATGCATTCAGAGAGAATTTGCAGAAATGGGCTGCCAGGGGAAGTGGAAATAAATATTTCAGGCAGCAAGTGAGATGTGAGGAGAGATTTGAAGGAGAGGACGGGCGAGGACAGAGAGAATTACTTTAAAGTGGGAAGAAAAGGCTGATCTGTCTAGCGAGTTTGTTTAGCAGAAACAGACCAATGGCTGGAAGGAGGGAAGAGGAGAGACCGTTGCGTACAGGAAAGTACAAAATCGTTTGGATCTGAATGTAAGAGGCTTCAACTTAATGTAAGTAGCTGTTGTGAGCCTTGGAGGGCTCTTGGAGAGACAGTGAGGATTAATCCTGTCAGAAGGTAGCTCCACATGTTAGTGTGGAATCAGCCAGAGCAGGAGGCCTGGGGACGGAAAGGCCAGTCAGGGACACCGGGCAGCGTGGGGAGCCCTGCTATGCCAAGGCCAGGAGACGGAGAGACGTGGGCGCGCTGCAGGAGAGCGACTGGAACTGCATGGAGAGGGCATGGGAGTGATGTTTAATTAAGAAGAAACAGGTCTGAAATGCCCTCCCCAAGGAGGACAGTAGTCAGACCTGCAGCTCTACCAGACAGCTCGGACCAGTGATGGCTGAGGGTGCAAAAGGAAAGCATGTAATTATCTCAGTAGATTCAGGAAAAAAGGCATTACATAATGTGTTATATGATTTAAAAAAAACACACACACACACAGCATATTAGGAATAAACCAGAACTTTCCCAACCTGGTAAGAGTTGCATGTCAAAAATCTACAGTAAATATTATAATTAATGGAGAAATTGTAGGCTCATTTTCTTTAAGAGGAGAACAAGACAAGCATGTAGATTTTCACTTTTCCTGTTCAAGAGATAATAAAGTTCCTAGCCAACGCTATAAGGGAAAAAGGCAACGTAATGGTTTTCAGAGATGAAAAAAACAAACATCATTATTTGCAAATGATAGTTCACCTACATATACAGCCCCCATAATCACCACACAAACTGTAGTGATTAATGAGGTTCAAACAATGTGTTGAGTAAATTACGAGATGTACAATGTGTCTATAGTGAAATAGAAAATAAAATATTCATAATAAACATACAATAAAACCTCTAATAATGAACAAACGTACACCGAGGCACAAGAGGAGAGCTGAGTAAAGATCAGAGAGGCCTGCATAAACCAATGAGATGACATATTATTAAAATGTTGACTTTTTTCTAAATTAATGTAGGAGTTTAATGCGATCTTAATTAAAATTTCAGCTGGAAGTTTTGAGGAACTCAAGAACCTTATTTTGAAAACTACGTGGGAAAACAAAGGTGGAAAGACAGCTAAGAAATGGGAAAATAGTTACAATATCAGTAATAACACTCGTCGTAAAGATGCCAGCATCACAAGGACAGGAATTTCTGTCTGGCTTGTTCCCTGCCAAACATCTATCACCTAGACCAGCCGTGGGCAAACTATGGCCTGCAGGCCGAATCCAGCCCGTTTGAAATGAATAAAACTATTGAAAAAAAAGACCATACCCTTTTATGTAATGATGTTTACTTTGAATTTATATTA